>NC_080162.1:18387180-18657701 GCF_950295315.1 Erinaceus europaeus
TATCAGCAAAAATCTCTAAGCCTTTTGACAGTTAAATTTTTGGTAAACCATATATTACATCAGGCATCTTTGCAATTTATTTTATATATCCAATTTGTCCAGTTTAATATGTACACCTATATTTCCTCATTTTCCAGAACATTCAAATTTTTGTGAATGAAATCTAAGCTATTTTATAATCTTATTATTTACTTAATATTTATTTTGTTGCCGCCAGGGTATACCTGGGGCTAGCTGCTAACACTATGAATCCACCACTCCTAACAGCTGCTCCGTCCTTTTTTTGTTCCCCCTTTTCTTTGCTAAGACAGAAATTGAAAAGGGAGGGGAAAACACCTGAAGCTTTGCTTCACTGCTTGTGATGCTTCCTCCGTGAGGTAGGGACCAGGAGTTTGAATCTGGATCCTTACCTGCAGTCAATAGGCTGCACCTCTGTCCACCCACCCACCACTGTCATTTTATTTGTAACTGAAATTTTTAAGAACATAATTCTATAATTTTATCAGAATCTCTAGTTAAGTAAATTCACTTCACTAAAGCACTGTATCTGAAGAGCAGAGACTCTCCTTCAGTCAACAATATGTTTATAAGTAATTTAAGAATTTCCTTTACTGAGGTATAATTCATATTAGTTATACTGTCAGTTTTTTCAGGTGGTCAAACAAAAACATGATAAATTAGGAAAATTAATATCAAAGATAATTCTAACAGTCTTTCTCCCTTCTATGAATACAGAATGACTTATAGTTCTGTATTCTCTCTTATATTTATTATATAATAAGTAATTACTGTACATTTAATAGATGTAGTGTATATGTCCGATGCAAGGTATATTGTCTTCAAAAATGTATGTTGTCTCTTCCCCAGAGACCCACCCTACTAGGGAAAGAGAGAGGCAGGCTGGGAGTATGGATCGACCAGTCAACTCCCATGTTCAGCAGGGAAGCAATTACAGAAGCCAGACCTTCCACCTTCTGCAACCCACAATGACCTTGGGTCCATATTTCCAGAGGGATAAAGAATGGGAAAACTATCAGGGGAGGGAATGGGATATGGAGATTGGGTGGTGGGAATTGTGTGGAACTGTACCCCTCTTATCCTATGGTTTCATTAATGTCTCCTTTCTTAAATTAAAAAAAAAAAAGTATGTTGTGTGGGGGCCAGGCGGTGGCACACCCACTTAAGCACACATCGTACTAAGTACGCAGATCCAGGTTCCAGTTCTTGGATCCTTACGTGCAAGGGAGAGGATGTTTCACAAGAGGTGAAGCACATCTGCAGGTGCCTATCTTTCTCTCTTCCTCTTTATGTCCCTCTCCCCTATCAATTTCTGTCCAACAACGTGAAGAAAAAAAAAATAAAAGCTTCTAAGAGCAGTGGATTCATAGTGCCAGCACAGAGCCCTAGCAATAACCCTGGTGGCAAAAAAGAAAAAAAAAATGTTGTTTGGGAAATATTTACTACAAAATAGCATTAAGTATAAGGGTAGGTTGAGACATAGCTTTTAAAAGAAGTGCATATAGTATCATGGCAGGGTATAGCTGGAAGAGTCATTCAGGCAGCTTGAACTATAAGAAGATGCTATTTGAGCTGTGATTGCATGAACTCAACAAAATAGAAGCCATCTATATTATCATGTAAAAGAACACTGAAATTACCAAGTGCACACTCCCTCCAGTGGGAAGGAGTCTTTGTTCCAGAAAGACAAAGCCAAATATATAAAAATCTAGTAAGTAAAAAGGATAACCACAGGAGAAGAATTAGAAGCTATGCAGCAGGAAGTTCATTAAAGTCTAATTAAGTCATAAAATCATATGTATACTTTTATGCAACCAATAAATGAGAAAGTAAAATATCAAGGAATCAAAAGTGTGTATGTCTTGGCTGGCTGGTGGTGACACATTCCAGCTTGGTTGAACACACAGGGTACCACTTGAAATGAGATGTATCCAAACTCCAGGTCCCAATCTACAGAGGAGAGGCTTCACTAATAGTTAAGGAATGCTGTAGGTGTTTCTCTTGATCTCTTCTTTTCTATTTCCCTCTCCTCTTGAAATTTTTCTCTGTCATAGCAAAAAAAAAAAAAAAAGGAAAAAAAAAGAAAGAAAAAGAAAAGAATATAAAGAAAAAAAAAAGAGAGAGAATGAAAAATGCCCTCCATGAGTGGCAGTTTGCTCATTCAGACACCAAACCCCAGTGACAACCTATTGGCAAAAAAATAAATAAATAAATAAAGTGGAGAATGAGAGAGGTTCACAGCACATAGCTTTCACATTAATTGTGAAAAGATTAACTCTCTAACACTCATTAGTTTCCACTATAAAATAATGATCAGCCACTGGCAGGGGAGAATACAGGCCCAAAAAGGATGACATAGGACCTAGTGGGGGTTGTATTGTTATATGGAAATCTGGGAAATGTTATGCATGTACAAACTATTGTATATACTGTCAAATGTAAAACATTAATTCCCCAATAAAGAAATTTAAAAAAAATAATGGTCAACCTCATATTAACATAAAGATAATTTGAGATAATATGAAGATCTAACTTTTGAATAGCAATATTCTTCAAGAAGAAAACATGGGAAATATACAACTTTTACTTTTTTTTCTGAGAGAGAGGGAGAGAGAGAGAGAGATATGCAATACCACAGCTCCACTTTAACACTTGTGAAATTTCCCTTTGCATTATGTTACCATGTGGTGACTACATGCTTGATCTAGAGCTATCTCTCAACCATGGATAAGTCTTGCTTCCTCCCTTCCTTTCTTCCTTCCTTCTTTCCTTTCTTTCTTCCCTTTCTTCTCCTTCCACTTCCCCTCCCCCTGCCCCTTCTTCTCCATCTGCTCCTTCTTCTCCTTCTCCTCCTTCTTCTTTTTTGTTGAGATTGACTGGGTTTTTACTCTTTAGGCCAACTTTTAAAACTATAATTCATTCTACCAGTATTTTTCTTTCTTTTCCTTTATTTCATTTTATTGGTTTTGTTGTTGTCATCACTGGAGCTTCACTGTCTGAGGCCAATTTTTTCAGATATAAAGAGAGAGAGAAACAGAGCAAAAGATATCCCAGCACTGAAACCTAGAACTTCCTTATCAGTCATAAAACCCCAAACCATGACAAAGGGTAGTGCTAGTGCTAAATAAATATTTGTAGAACATACTAAAAGTTGATCACATGTTTACATTAACGTTCTTGAAATCCTCTATGAATAAATATCATTTTAAAAATTGAAAAAAAGCTGTAGGTGACAGCAGATATTTAAACAGATCTAACACAATGCATTTTTAAAAAGGCAAACAACCTAATTAAATATTGGTAATAGGTTTCAGCTAGAATTACAAAACCAAGTTCCAGGGAGGGTTATGATTCCTTTATTGCTGTGACCACCATTCTTTCTTCTTTTTTTTCTTTCTTTTCTGATTTGAACAGAAAGACACACACACACACACACACACACACAGAGAGAGAGAGAGAGAGAGAGAGAGAGAAACAGGGGAGAGAGAGAAACAGGGGAGAGAGAGAAACAGGGGAGAGAGAGAAATAGGGGAGAGAGTGAAATACCTGCAGCAATGCTCTGTTGCTCTTGAAATTTCTTTTCTTCAGGTGGGAGTTGGGCACTTAAATCCAAGTCCTCACTGACAGTAACTATATAAATTATGTGTGTGCCAATCTCTGACCCCTCCAACTGGTTATTTTTCTATTTTATTTTTATTTATTTATTATTGATTAGAGACAGAGAGAAATGGAGAGAGGAGTGGTAGATAGAGAGGGAGAAAGACAGAGAGACACCTGCAGCCCTGCTTTACCACTTGTAAAGCTTCCCCCTTCAGTTGGGGACCAGGGGCTTAAACCTGGGTCCTTGCATGCTTTAATGTGTGTGCTTAACCAGGTGTGCCTGATCCCCCAAATGGTTATTTTTCTACTTGAAAGACTTTTCATTAACAATTAGAAAATTATAAATTCAAGTGAATTAGATACCTTTAATACTGTTCAGACTTGAAAGATACTTAAAATAGTGGCAATTTAAGTATTTTTCAAAAATGAGAACTCCCATAGACTGTTGAGGAGAGTATAAGTCAGTCAATTTAGAGATCTTACTGAAATATTCCCTTTTTCTGAGTTTCCATAGAAAACTGAGAGCAGTGGTAGATACCAGTTTTCTCTAGACTCTGTCCTCCAACAAGCACTTACTTTTCAGTCACCATTAAGTATAAAGATACAAGCTCCCTTAGTATTTGAGATTTCAAAATGACTGAAAAATAAATTTGTCTGACAAAGTGCTGCTTTTAGCTTGAACTACAGCTTTGCCTTACTATGTTTCAGTCTTGTTTTTAAAATAAGCATTTTCATATCTTTTCATAAGTATACATTTGTGAAGCATTTTATATAATTTTATAGCTATTTTAATCATGCAGACAATTAGTTGTCATACCTGAGGACACAAGGTTTCCAGATGGTTGGCTGCGATTCTGACAATTTTAATCCCATCTTCATTTATTGACATTGAACAAGCAAGATTCGCCACCTTAAATACAATCCAAAATAATGAAATTATCTCAGGTTGCCTTGAGTATACAGACATATTTTTATTCTTGACAAATAAACTCAGGTACACATTGATAATACAAATTGAAAAATCATTTTCTTATAAATTCTTCTGGGGTCTATTATAGAAGTATTTAGTAAATCTATTAAAATAAGTAAGAATAGCTTTTTGAAAATTATTTAAACAAAAGACTGATGATTGAATCACTAAACCTTATACCATATGTAGCAACATGATATCACAATGATAATCTAATTACTAAGGTTTCCCATGGGACTAAAAAAATGTTTATCTATGGATTGAATGTTAATAGATTCTTGGAAACTCATATAATTGTCTTTTATTTTAAGTTTTTAATTGGCATATTCTTTTCCTGATCTCTATTATAAATACTTTACATTAAATATGACTGTATCTTTATTCATGTCTTATTCAGTTTCCAATATACTGCAAAGCCAGACAGGCACAAGTTAATTAAATTCTTCTTCCTATTCTTGAATTTCCACTACCGCTTCATGGGTATTATTCAACATGTGGTAGCTGATTTGGTTAAAGTATTAGTGACACCCAAATTCCTTCATACATTACTACTTTTGAAACTTATGCTCTTTTATTCAAAGTGATATTCTTTTAAATAATAACTTCCATGTATATTATTTGAATCCTATATTTATAAATACTTTATATCATTTATAACTGAGATACATGAAATATCCTCCCCTTTTTGAATCACACAGTTATTCACCATTTCACTTGTTAATTGGTATTTATGTGAGGCAAGATGTCATCCGAACTACCAGTCATTTTCCTAATGTCAATGTTGACTATTATATATTCAACAAGTTGTAGGTTTTATTGCTGAAAATTATATATATAATTCAGATTGTCTTAGGTATACAGACATATTTTAATTCTTGAGAAACTCAGGTACACATTGATTGATAATACAAGTGAAAATTTATATTCTTATAAATTCTTCTGGGGTCTACTATAGAAGGATTTAGGGAATCTATTAAAACAAGTAACAACAGCTTTTTGAAATATATATATGCAGTTGTGGAGACCTCATGTTAACTGTGTGTAATTTGGAAGTGATTGACAGGCATAGACCTATATGTCACTCTGAAGAATACTACAAAAGAGTTATTTGAATGGGTTTAGAGTTTACAGTAAAGTATAACACTACTTTTAATGAGTTAATATTAAAACAACATCTTGGTTTACATTTTCCTATATTGAAGTAACAGCTATACATTATTTAACTGTGGAAGGGTATTGCTCATTTTATTAATGAACATGGAAATAGCTTACTTGAAAAGGTCTTTGGCTGGTTTTAAGGTCACAATTCCTCAACTTTCATCTCTGACCTATAATTAGTCATTTATGAATTATTTGAAAAGGTCAACACTTTCTTGTCCCTCTTCCCCCAACTCAATCCCAACTTACTGAAAGTAAAATATGGCAATCTAATTACTTCAGAGCATCTAATAATTATTTGCACGCATTAGCAGAAAAATAGACCTATAGTTTGAGCACTATTTGTTTTTAGGAAAACAATGTAAATTATTGGCTTCATTTTTCAATCAAATCAGCGACAATTTTGGTTAACCCTAAGTTTTAAAAATACAAGCAGGTATTTCATACAAATAGATTTTTTTCCTTTTTTATCCTTTAAGTTAGTAATATTTATACGTTTTTCTTTTTAAAAAATAAACACTTTTTACCGAACATTTGCTAGCCACCATATCTAAGTGAATCCAGTCATTAATATAATATTTAAATAATCTGAAAGACATAGTTTACTTTGATACTTGGAAATTTGAGATTTACAAATGTCTTCAAGCAGGAACTTGTGGTTGCTGCTGAGAAAGGAGTCATTTTTCCCCATCAGTAGTTTCCCCATGATCCTCTCTCTTCACTAGTCTTTCTGTCATGCAAGAAGCATATCCCATTCTAGACTCTTCAAATTTTACTAAATTTACTCTTGTTTATCCATCAGGATAGTTAGAAACACCAGAACCTGACCAGAGAATGCCTGACCAAATTCATGTTTATCATCATCATGTTGATGCTTATTCTTCTCATTAGTAACATCTGAAATTCCAAGAGGTAGAATTCTTACACAATATAAATTTAGATATTTTAGTCTACATGTTCTTCTTCTTCTTCTTCTTCTTCTTCTTCTTCTTCTTCTTCTTCTTCTTCTTCTTCTTCTTCTTCTTCTTCTTCTTCTTGTTTGTTTTTTGTTTCTTTCTTTTTAAACCAGAGCACTGTTCAGCTCTGGCTTATGTTGGTGCAGGGGATTGAACCTGAGACTTTGGAGTTCAGGCATGAGAGTCTCTTTGCATAACCATTATGCTATCTGCCCTACACCTCATCTTTTCCTTCTTCATGTCTTTTCACAAGCTCTTGTCCCTGCTTAATAACTGCTCCTCCACCACCTCTTGCTTATTTCTACTTCTATTTTTTTCAATGGCAAGTAAACTCTAAAGAATTTCAGGTAACTCTGCGTATCTCTCACCAACCTGTAGAATTTCTAGTGTTCTCTCTATGTGTGATTTGGCCAATGATTTTATTGCTTTGCTAATTACTAACGTGTCCTGATATATATTTACAATTTTAAATTTCTATTTTTCAATCTGCTATGAACCTTAGTCAAGTATATTGTCTTTTCCCCCTTTATTGGGAGATTAAGGTTTTACATTCAAATATACATATATACATATATATATGTATATATATAGTCTTTTTTATTCTTGTTTCCATCCTTAGCAACCATGTTTTGTTGACTACACTGAAGCTAAAAAATATTTTACAACAGAAAGGTGACTCTCTCTTCATGATCTCCATATCCCCATACAATTCCCTCTTCCCTACAAAGTCTGATAGCATTTGGTCCAAGATACAGCATGCATAACTGTTTTTCCCTGTTTTTGCTTCACATACGTTTTTCAAATTCCATGTTTTCTTCTGACATATGCCCTTTTAGTAAGACCCCTTTAATACCATCCTACCACATAGACTTGATGAAGCACTATCTGCCTACTCTCTACTCAAAGATAATTCCTTGGAAAACTTTTCACAATATCTCAGCACTCACCATCCCCGAGATATACCCCACCAAAGCCTGTCTTTTTCCTTCAGAGTAATACTCTTAGTCTTTAATAATAAATTCACTGAGGATGTTATTTGATTAGTGACTATTTACTTATCTTTATAAAAGCAGAAGTCTCCCCTGCATTTGTTCATTTTGGTGTTAGTTGTTAGTACCTGATATGTGGCATCCAAAAAATTAATAATACAACAATTCTTATCTTTGTTAATGCAAAGTTTATTTTTATTCATTGATTATGTGAAAGTACTACTAAATAAGTGAATGAATTGGGATATTTATAGATGGATCATGTCCAGTGTTTTGAAGGAGAAAGAGCAGAAATTCAATAAAGAAATAGAAATGAAATTTCTCTTTTAAATTAATTAGCAATATTTCACAAAGGCAAGACTTCAAAGGAAAAAAAAGATGTTTTACAAGTCTAGTTATTACTGTACTTTGCAAACCTCAGTGGCCAGTTTTTTTTTTCAAGTTTCTGTGTCACTTAAGATACCAAATTGTGAAAAAGAATTCCCAATTTAGTGTTTACCTCATTTATTTTGAATCAAGTAAAATAACTTTTTTTTCCTTTTATTTAAGAAAGGATTAATTAACAAAACCATAGGGTAGGAGTGGTACAACTCCACACAATTCCCACCACCCAATCTCCATATCCCACCCCCTCCCCCGATACCTTTCCCACTCTCTATCCCTCTGGGAGCATGGACCCAGGGTCATTGTGGGTTGTAGAAGGTGGAAGGTCTGGCTTCTGTAATTGCTTCCCCGCTGAACATGGAAATTGACTGGTCGGTCCATACTCCCAGTCTGCCTCTCTCTTTCCCTAGTAGGGTGGGTCTCTGGGGAAGCAGAGCTCCAGGACACATTGGTGGGGTCTTCAGTCCAGGGAAGCCTGGTCGGCATCCTGATGACATCTGGAACCTAGTGACTGAAAAGAGAGTTAACATACAAAGCCAAACAAATTGTTGAGCAATCATGGACCCAAAACTTGGAATAGTGGAGAGGAAGTGTTAGGGGGATACTCACTGCAAACTCTAGTGTACTTCTGCTTTCAAGTATATATTTTGCAGTAGTTTATGGATACGTGTGAACATAAGCTCTCTCTCACAGAACCTGGTCTATATCTAGGTTTTGGGACTTGGGTGAGACCTTTCCTTTCATAGTAAAATAACTCTTCGAAGATTCCAAGCTGTCACCAAAATACTGCCTAGTGTGGCAGATGGAAAGAGGTGGGGTAGTTCCTGTTAACAAATGGCAGAAGGTTTGGTGCGGCCCACAGAATGCATTGTAATGTTTTTTCTTTTTTCTTTCTTCTTTCTCCCTTCCTTCCTCCCTTCCTCCCTTCCTTCCTCCCTTCCTTCCTCCCTTCCTTCCTCCCTCTTCCTCCCTTCCTTCCTCCCTTCCTTCCTTCCTTCCTTCCTCCCTCTTCCTTCCTTCCTTCCTTCCTTCCTTCCTTCCTTCCTTCCTTCCTTCCTCTTCCTTCCTTCCTTCCTTCCTTCCTTCCTTCCTTCCTTCCTTCCTTCCTTCCTCCCTCCCTCCCTCTTCCTTCCTTCCTTCCTTCCTTCCTTCCTTCCTTCCTTCCTTCCTTCCTCCCTCCCTCCCTCCCTCCCTCTTCCTTTCTTTCTTTCTTTCTTTCTTTCTTTCTTTCTTTCTTTCTTTCTTTCTTTCCCTAGGCAAGCTTAGCTTATAGGTCTTGGACTGAATCCTGAGAAGTATAGAAGGGGCTCTGTCATCACTTAATGTTTAGCATCCAAATAAATCTAGCTAAAGTGTTTAATCTCTTCTACAGAGTGTGTTTGGTTACCCCTAAAGTAACACGAATTTATCAAGAATTATAAATTTTGCAGAATATTTAACAGGTAGAATGGTGCTATAAAACTTCACGGCAAAGTGAAAGGAAACAACTTCTTATGGTAACAAATGTTAAATACTAGTTATGAGGGTTTGGAAATGCCGAGGTGGGTGGGTGGACAGACAGTGAGTGGCTGTGAATAAAAAGAAATGCAGTTTGTCTAGGATTATTAATGAAAAAGTCAGAGAATAAAACTGCCTCTTCAAGTACAAGAGAAAAGTCACAGGTTATCTATCAGAAGGTATTTCATAAAAACAGAAATAAGTATGTTTCCTTATATTTTGCTATATCTCACTATGAAATTTAAATCATACTCTCCTTTCTGATATGATTTTATATAGTATAACTATTTACCTTTCTGGTTTTGGTTATCTATCTATAAGGTGAAGACAAACTTTGATTGCTAGGTCTACTTCCATTTCAATAGATTGCATTTTACTGATGATTTAACCCGAACACAATTAGACAGGAGTTACACAGGAGCAGAGTCACTGTTCAGTTTTGTTAATTCAAACACGAAATTTCTAAATATAATACTAATAAATTAAATCCAACTGTGCAAAAAAAAGAATAATAAAACATCAGTTCAGTGTAAATTTTCCTAGAAATTAACAAGTGACTTGTATTTGGGAACTGTATGAAAATACTTGTTTTATTCTATCTTAATAGATTTTAGAAAAATACTTAAGAATGATTTTGTGAGTAGTCTCAAATTTTAATAAAACTAAAATAAACAAACTAAAAAGTTTTGTGAGCTATGCAGAGAAAGAAACATTCCTAGTTTGAAATGTAATAAAGAATAGGCTAAATTCTAGAAATTTACCCAAAGTCAAGGTTAAGATAAGCATCTGGGGCCAGTTGATGGTGCACTTGGTTGAGTGCAGAGGTTACAATGTGCAAGGATCTGAGTTCAAGCCCCTGGTCCCCGACTGTGGTGGTGGTGGTGGGGCTTTTTGAGTGGTGAAGTAGGTCTGCAAGTGCCTCTCTGTCTCTTTCTCCCACTACCCTCTTGATTTCCGGCTGTCTCTATCATATATATCTTCTTCACATCTTGACATCTCTGAATGGAGGCAGGATTTCCAGGCCAGTAGTAGAGAAACTACAGAGGAGGGGACAAAGAGTAATAATGATGGAAAATTATAACCCATTTGTGAATTGGCAAAAGGGTGCTATAAAGGACAATGAAGAACTGAATGCCAGCAAGTTGCAGATGCTACTAAGATTGTATCCCGACTTTTTTGGGCAGATGACCTCAACAATGTGTCTCTGAACCTCACCTCTGCAGAGCCCTAACCAACTAGCTGGATAGAAACAGTCCGGAACTATAGATCAAACTATCAATGCCATGTCCAGTGAAGAAGCAATTACAGAAGCCATACCTCCCACCTTCTGTACCCCATAAAGAATTTTGGTCCATATCAAAATGTTAAGGGAAGAAGACCAGAGAACTCAGAACTTTAATTCCATCAAGACCTAGAGAGACAAAAAGAAAAAAAGAAAGGACATTCTGAAGTCGCAATAGATGTAGGTACAACTTAGAACGGAAGAGAGGCAGGACCATAGGAAAAAATGGGGAAATGTATTTAAATATAGATATTATAGAAATAACAGTCAACCCATATCTGTAATCTTGGGAAAATTAATACAGTTTCCAATGGAGGAAATGAAGACACAGAACTCTGGTGATGGGAAAGATTTGGAATTATACACCTGTTATATTGTAATTTTGTAAAACAATATTAAGTCACTAATGATAAAAAATAAAATACTTTTAATTTCTACTTTCATGATTTAATACCTACTTTCATGATTTTTAATAGTAGCATCATGTTAATCATAGCATTCACTGAAAAACCTGAAGGTGCAGAGTAATTTAAACACTGAGTTATCTCCCTAGCTCAATAAATAAATGTTCCTAAATAAGTAAATAAATGTTGAAAAGAGTTGATTGAATATATCACAATAATAGTTTCAGTGACCAAATTTCTTTCATGTGTGTTTGCTTAAGGTAGTATTATATAACATAATAACTAATTAAAAGTTCACTGTCACTTTTGATCACCTCAAAGTAACTGATAATGAATATATATATATATATATATATATTTTTAGGATATGTTGTCTCTGGATACAGAAAGTACAAAGTAATAACTTTTTAAATCACTTAATTGGAGGAAATAATGATTTATAAGAAAGTTATTACATGAGTTAAAATGTGAATTGGTTCAACCCCTGTGGAAAGCAATCTGCAGGTTCCTCAGAATATTAGAAACGAGTCTATCATGTGATCCAGCAATGTCTCCCCTAGGAATCTAATCAAAGAATCTAAAGAAAGCCTGTTTGAAGAGACCTATGTATGCTTACATTTATAGTGCTAAGGTGATGATTCTTACTATTAAAAAGTGTGACCTGACAATTTGTTTGGCTTTGTATGTTAACTCTCTTTTCAGCCACCAGGTTCCAGATGCTAACAGGATGCGACCAGGCTTCCCTGGACACACAACCCCACCAATGTGCCCTGGAGCTCCACTTCCCCAGATCCCTTCCCCACTAGGGAAAGAGAGAGGCAGGCTGGGAATATGGATCAACCTGCTATTACCCATGTTCAGTGGGGAAGCAATTAGAGAAGCCAAACCTTCAACCTTTTGCATCCCACAATGACCTTGGGTAAATACTCCCAGAGGGTTAAAGAATAGGAAACTACCAGTGGAGGGGATGGTATACTGAGGTCTGGTGCTGGGAACTGTGCGAAGTCATACCCCTCTTATCCTATGGTTCTGTAAATGTTTCCTTTTTATAAATAAAAAATTTAGAAAAAGTGTGACCTGGCTCTACTTTATTTTTTTATTTTATTTTATTTTATTTATTTT
This sequence comes from Erinaceus europaeus, assembly GCF_950295315.1. NCBI lineage: Eukaryota > Metazoa > Chordata > Mammalia > Eulipotyphla > Erinaceidae > Erinaceus > Erinaceus europaeus. Next base: position 18,399,561 of record NC_080162.1, read on the forward strand.
ATTTTTTCTTCTGGCTTTTAGAGTTTGAGTGGAGAAGTCTGCAGATAATCTTATGGGTTTTCCCTTGTATGTGACTTTTTGTTTCTCTCTTGCAGCCTTTAGGATCCTTTCTTTATCCTTACTTCTTCTCATTGTGACTATGATGTGTCTTGGTGTCTTCATGTCTGGGTGATTCTGTTTGGTACTCTTTGGGCCTCTTGAATCTTGATATCCTTTCTGTTATTCAGGTCTGGGAAGTTTTCTTCTATTATTTCCTCTAGAATGTTTGCTTCCCCTTCCTCTCTTTCTTCCTCTGGCAGGCCAATTATGCAAATGTTACTTCTTTTGAGATCATCCCATATGTCTCTGTTGTTATTTTCAGTGTCTCTCAATCTCTTTTTAAGCTCTTTCACCTCTTTCTTTGTTTTCTCTAACTCATCCTCTGTCTGACTAATTCTGTTTTCTGCTTCTGTTAATGTGCTTTCCTTTGCCTCAGCTTCTTTCTTCATTACAGCTATTTCAGCGTTCAGTTCCCTAATTGCCTCAAGATAATCAGTATTTTCCTTGGGGGGTTTCAACTGTTGTTTCCCTAAGACTGCTATTCCTTTCCTCCAGTGTTGTTTTCATTTCTGTGATTAATAAGTTTATTATTGCTTGCATACTTTTCTTATCTATGGTTACTTCTGGCTGATTTGTAGTTTCTTCTGGACTCTTGTCTTCATTCATTGAAGTAGCAGTTTTATTTGTTTTTGATCTACCCATTTTTGATTTATGTGTTTCTTTTTTTTATGCCCTGTTGTTCCTCAGTTGTTGTGTCTTGAGTACAAGCAACACTGTACTAAATACCTTTATGACAATTACACTCACCAACCTCAGGAATTACAGTAGCAACTGAAGCAAATATTGAAGCAGTTAATCACTACTAGTTGGCCAAACTATTTCTCCAGTCCGTGTAAGTATAGTAACCAAATCCCAGTGAAGAAGAAAGAGAAAGAAAAAAAAAAAGAAGGGATAGCAAGAGTAGAGAGTTATGCAAGTCTACTATCACTGTATATTCTAGGGGTAACAAGAGGGGAAAGGGAACTAGAGCAGAGATACACACATAGAGAGTCCACTCTGAGTCATAATTCTTCCCCAAAATTATTCCCAAATGTGTATCAGTGAATTCAAAAAAGCACACTGTTTGGTGTTGTGGTGGCTGGGGCCTGTGGCTTTGGGAGCTGTAGGATTAAGGAAGAAAGGATGACAAGAATGAGAAAAAGAATAAAAAAAGAGAGAGAAAAAAAAGAAAAAGATAAGAAAAGGAACAATCATAAAAGAGCGGTGAAAGGACAGAGTTTTTTAAATTAATTTATTTATTTTTAATTATTTAATTAGCTATGCGGGGTGAGGTGGGGGGGTTGGCTACTTAGAAAGAAAAAAGGCCAGAGGTTTCAGAAGGGTATAGACTTAGAATGAATGATACTCCCTGGTGGGACAGGAATTTCATAAAGACAGAAGCTCAGCAGGGGATTCTGCTAGGAGCTGGTCCCCAGGGACTCTTTAGGGGCAACAGGGGGGGGGGAGGCGTGCTTAATAATTAAAAGGAAAAAAATTTTTTGTTCCCTTTTTTTCTACTCTAATTCTTAACCCAAATTAAGTTATAGTCACCTCCTTGGTGTTACCGCTAGGACCCCTTATTGACTGGCCTACTAAAGGCAGAAAATCCTACCGTTTCCAGAAGATGTGATCAGAGCTCAAGCAGCTTCTCAGTCTGCCATCTTCCGGGAACCGCCATGATTTCACTCTTATGGGGCAATATAAAGAATTGAAATGGGCAGGATAGTGGTGCATTGGTTGAATGCACATGTAACAATGCACAATGACCCAGGTTCAAGCCTTCAGTCCGACCCTGTATGGAGGAAGCTTCTTGAGTGGCGAAGTAGGGCTATAGGTGTGTCTCTGTCTCTCTTCCTCTCTATCTCCCCCTTCCATCTCAATTTCTGGTTATCTCTATCCAATAAATAAATAAATATAATAAAAGAATTAAAAAAAAGAATTGAAACACATGAATTTGAAATAAGGAATATATATATATATATATAAAACCCATATATGTGACCTTAGTAGAATTATGGTGGTCACTCTGGAAGAGAGTTGGGGACACAGAACTTTGGTAGTGGAAGTAGTGTAGTATTACACCCATATTATTTTATAACATTGTTATTAATTCACTAACAAAATATAATGGTCAAGATAAAATTATTCATTTATTTTAGTTAATATATGTTAACAAAAACAGGCTTTGTCAGTGTGTACCATCATAGAAAGAAACAAATTAGATATAAGAAAAAACATAGAAAGAGAGAGAAAAGACTTAAAATAAGTTTGGCTGTGATCCTATTGTTTCTAACATATTATCTTATGTTCAGATATACTGAGAATTCTGTTTTACTGAATATATCTCTCATTTTATTTATTTATTTATTTATTTTATATTTATTTTATTTATTTATTCCCTTTTGTTGCCCTTGTTGTTTTATTGTTGTAGTTATTATTGTTTTTGTTGTTGTTGGATAGGACAGAGAGAAATGGAGAGAGGAGGGGAAGACAGAGAGGAGGAGAGAAAGATAGACACCTGCAGACCTGCTTCACCGCCTGTGAAGCGACTCCCCTGCAGGTGGGGAGCCGGGGTTCGAACCGGGATCCTTATGCCGGTCCTTGTGCTTTGTGCCACCTGTGCTTAACCCGCTGCGCTACAGCCCGACTCCCTCATTTTATTTTTAGAACAATATATTATTGTATAAGATTACACATATAATATAGGAATCTGTTATATAATTTATAATAGTAATATATTTACATAGTTTCCTATAGGTTCCTTCCTAAATAAAGATACTATTCACCTCAGCATTACCACCTAACGAATAAAAGCATGATCATATATTTAGGAAATGTGATTTAATAAACAGTATTAAGTAAAATCTAACTAGCAAAAAGAATAACTATCTAAATTAACAACAAGATCAAATGTTGTTTCCTAAAGTAATGATAAACTTTGTTATCTACTCAGGGTCAAGAAATAAATATGAAACCTGTCCAATAACTCCTTACTAACAGTACCAATGTATAAAGGGCAAATGTCAAAAAATGCAATAATTGGATTTTATCATCATTGCCATTGATATCAAATTTCAAAGTAATTTTATGACTAGTGATCTGGCCTCTTAAGAAGCTGAAAGAATATGGACTTTCTTAGAGACAGAATGTTTTAAAAGCAATATAAATGTTTCAGCTACTTTAATTTTGAACCAGTGTTTTTGAACCTATTACCTCATTCAGTTGCCACACGATTCCCTAATCAAGACCTCTACCTTTCACCATGGAGATATATCCACATCCCGATGTATATCCAACTGAAAAGGAGTGATTCCTTTGTGTTAAACAAACATGTCATCTGTGCAGCCAGTAACCTAAGCACTAGTGGTAAAATATTGTGATTTGTTACTTAAAATAATGTTTCTTGGGCTAGTGGGGGGTAGGAGTGGGTGGGAGGGATGGGTCACAGTCTTTTGGTGGTAGGAATGGTATTTATGTACACTCCTAGCAAAATGTAGACATATAAATCAGTAGTTAATTAATATGAGAGGGGGAAAATCAATTGTATGTCTCAAAGTTTTTCAAAACACAAACTGAATCTTTTTAATATATAGGTTGTGTATTTGATATGCGTACTCTCTCAAAAGCCTAGACCAAGTAGATCAGAAGCAACCAATAGCACAGCTATATACAAGATACTGGATACTGTACAGCAAACCATAACAAAAGGACTTTTCAAAGTTAACCCAATTACCAAATAATGTGGTGATAACATTAACTATCCATTGTCTTTTTGAACCCTAAGACAGCAGGAACCTCACATCTCCACTATAGAGCCCCTACTTCCCCCAGTCCTGGAACCATTGGATAGGGCCCACTTTCCCATATGCCTCTCCCAATCCATATCAAATAATATTGCATCCGCCAATCACAACCTAACCAACGCAACGATTGCCACCTCAACATGCTTCACTTCAGACTGTGTCCAGAGACTTCACGAGTGGAATGACAACCCTTCAGCTTCATTACTCGGGTGAGACCTTTCCTTTCATAGTATACTCTAATTCCATCTCAGGTGGTTCACTTTCTAACAAAGTCCCCAAACCTAGATATGCACCAGTTTCTGTGAGAGAGAGCATATGTTCACACGTATCCATAAACTACTGCAAAATATATACCTGAAAGCAGAAGTACACTAGAGTTTGCAGTGAGTACCTCCCTAACACTTCCTCTCCACTATTCCAAGCTTTGGGTCCATGATTGCTCAACAATTTGTTTGGCTTCGTATGTTAACTCTCTTTTCAGTCACCAGGTTCCAGATGCCATGAGGATGCTGGCCAGGCTTCCCTGGATTGAAGACCCCACCAATGTGTCCTGGAGCTCAGCTTCCCCAGAGACCCACCCTACTAGGGAAAGAGAGAGGCAGACTGGGAGTATGGACCGACCAGTCAACACCCATGTTCAGCAGGGAAGCAGTTACAGAAGCCAGACCTTCTACCTTCTGCAACCCACAATGACCCTGGGTCCATGCTCCCAGAGGATAGAGAATGGGAAAGCTATCAGGGGAGGGGGTGGGATATGGAGAATGGGTGGTGGGAATTGTGTGGAGTTGTATCCTACCCTATAGTTTTGTTAATTAATCCTTTCTTAAATAAAAAAATTTAAAAAAAGAACCTAAAAAAATACATAATGTTCAACCTGCAAAAGAACTGCCACGCCCCACTCAACTCCAGAATGATGGGTCTGACAGGGTCAGCACCCTAGAAAACTCTCTTCAAGGAAGAATAATTCTGGGAGTGGGTCTTGGCATTCTGAGCAGATCTAAATTGAAAACTCTGATTATTGTTTTCATTATGTACATGGTAATGATGCTGTGTAATCGGGTATGAACAGCCCCTGGTCCCAGATTAGATACAGATGAACAGGAAATGAGGTGGACAAAGTTATGGGTCATCAAATACATAAAGTTTTAGGAAAAATTCTTAATAATACTTACCTCCTCTTATGAAATATGTTAAAATTCTACATAAAATACTATCTGTTAAGCCTATTACTCAGAAATGCCTCACCCCATGAAGTATGACATTTCTATAAAACCGCAAGGCCATCTAACCAAGAAATGAGCTTTACTTTCTGTTTCAGATATTGTTTATGTAAGAATGAAAGATATGGGAGTCGGGCTGTAGTGCAGCGGGTTAAGCGCAGGTGGCGCAAAGCACAAGGACCGGCATAAGGATCCCAGTTCAAACCCCGGCTCCCCAGCTGCAGGGGAGTCGCTTCACCGGCGGTGAAGCAGGTCTGCAGGTGTCTGTCTTCCTCTCCCCCTCTCTGTCTTCCTCTCTTTGCTCCATTTCCCTCTGTCCTATCTATCAACAACATCAATAAACAACAACAATAAAAAAAACAAGGGTAACAAAAGGGAAAATAAAAAAAATTTAAAAAATATAAAAAACCTTTTAAAAATAAAGAAGTTATAGTCTTATTGAGAAGGCCAACACATGTCCTGCTAACAAACACACCAGGTCAGTAAGATAGCCAACCACCCTGCAGAAAGCTTTCTTCTGCTTGTAAACTCTCCCCTACCCCAATCTCTCAATTCCTAACCATAAAGTCCATTTGAGTTCCTGGGATGGTGAGATGATTTTGGACATCAATGGCTGTCATTTTCTCAGGATTGTTAACCTGCTGATTAAAATCCATTTTCCTATCACCAATATTTGTGTCTTGGATATTGACTTTTACATGGAAAACATTGACATACCTTACCACTACATAAAATAAGGAAACACTTACTAGAGGCAATTGGCAATCAATTGTCTAATAGCCTTTATTTCAGAAGGTATCATAACAACAGGGTATGTGTTTACCCTTTGCAAGCATATGTTCATAATTACTATCTATCTTTTTAGGGAATATGAAAACAGAATGTAAAATTACTAGAACTATAATAATATAAAGGGCTCTCATCTCAGCATAATTAATACAAAGTGATTGAAAAATGTATGGAACAGAGTGTGAGGAGTGAGTGAGAACAGGTATTTGTATGTTTGGAGAAGTGGGAGGGGTAAACATATTTGAGTATGCGCATATTTTAACCCCAGTAATATGTAAATTAACATGCTACCTTAAATTCTCTGATTTTCATATTCTTGGGTTTCAAGCATTGAGTCTATAATGTAAGATATGCTATTATTAGAGGACATAACAATGGTACAACACTCATTTTGGCAGTAATGTTGGTTGTTAATGGTTCCTAAGAGCTTTTGAAGGTAGGAGGAAGAGTGAAGAAAACCAATAGTTAATTGTGTTTGCACAAGCAGTGAAGTTCTTGAAGAGAAACAGAACTTACCTTCACAATTATTTGTTCAGAGTAAGCAACAGCACTCTTAAAGTCTTTGTTAAATTGAAAGAACATAAGCCAAAATTTCATTGTTCTTTGTATTGTATTCTATAATTTATAATTCACCTATTTGAAAATACTTAAAGATAACAACAGTCTTCAAATATTTTTATCTTGTCTAATTTATTTTTGTATTTATCTTGGAATATTTTTTAAATTAAATTATCATCAACAAATCCATTTGATAAGAGGTTTACAATTCCACACAATTCCCACCACCAGAGTTCTGCATCCCCTCCCCTACATTGGAAGCTTTCCCATTTTCTATCCCTCTGGGAGTATGGACCCAGGGTCATTATGGGGTACAGAAGGTGCAAGGTCTGGCTTCTATAATTGCTTCTTTGCTAGACATGGGTATTGATAAGCCGAGACATACTCCCAGCCTATTTCTATCTTTCTCTAGTGGGATGGGGCTCTGGGGAGGTGGGGTTCCAGGACACATTGGTGGGGTCATCTGTCCAGGGAAGTCAGATTGGCATCAGAGTAGCACCTGCAACTTGGTGGCTGAAAAGCAATATATCTGGTTTATTTTAGACACACAGAAAAGAAAAGAAGAAAAGTAGTACTAAAGGGTGAGGAAATAAATTACTTAGAAATAAATGCACAAAATACAACATTAGATAAATAAAACAAGAATTATTGATGTGTTACAGGATAAGAAAACCAGACAATTCCATTACAAATGTTTCAGTAACATTTAAAGAAAAAAGCATTAGCTGAATTATTTTAAAGAATCTTAAAGTCTCTATATACTAACTAATCTATTTTTAACTATTAATATTACTTTACTGGTTTAAAAATCGGTACTACTAATAAGCATCAAAGTTTTAATAAATTTTAGTACTTAAAGAACTGTGTTCCCAGCTCAGCCATGAGTCCCTGGTCATCTGTCTCCGCTCGCGAAGCTAGTCCGACACTTAAAGTTTTATGAATTAGAAAAATTAGAAATCTCTAGATGAAATTTTAAAGATCTATTTAATTAATAGTGGATTGTTAGCAACAGCTAACAGAAAAGTAGGAAAAAGGGGGGTGGATGAGAGACAAAGAGGGCAAATAGATGATGATGACAGCCTTGTATTTATTTTATTTTTTACATTTTAATTAGTTTTTTAACGGTGGTTTATAAGATCATAAGATGACCGGTAGAGTTCTACACCACACCTGGCAGCAAAATTCGATGTTCCCACCCTCCCAATGAGCGTCATCACAGTTACCACAAGGTTTTTTATATAGCCTTGAATTTATAGTGGTAAACTTGATGTAATACATTAACAGGATGATTTTTCGTGACGCACACCTGAAACATAATTATGATTCAATCCGCAATAAAATATCAAAATAAGGTGAACCAAAATCCTGAGCAGTCTAGTGAAAACTAATGCTATTAAAAACAGAAAACATTTACATATTATTATTTTTCTTTTTACATTTTAGTGTGGTTTTCTGTTTTCAATCCTTTTACCGAGTAATGTGAAACCTGAATTACACTTAAGCAAACTGTGTGGCATTGAAGGCAGTTTCTTGTATGTACTTCAGCAATATAGCACCATGTGGCTGCAGAGCTAGGACTGGACTGATTCTAACCAATATTATTTCAAGGTCTGGAATCAAAGTTTCAGGAGTTGGAGGGCATTTTACATTATCTAGTCCGGTTCTTGACCCTGTTTCAGAAAGCTGGCTTGCTTGCACTGCATCTGGAGCCTTTCAAAATGTTGTCAAATTCATTCTTGGAAGAAATTTCATAGTGTTCTGGCCTTGCCTGGTATATGCAATTATGTTCCAGAAGTCAGGAGATAGGTTACTTCCTTTCTTGGTTCTTGGCAGAGCAGAGGTTAAGATTTTCTCACCTATGAGATGGTAAGCTTAATGAATGCCTCCCTCTTGGGACTGAGAGTACGAAGTGCCATGAATACTTCATAGTCAGAAAGAAGAGAATGCTAAAACAAAAGCCCAATACAGTTCTTCTTTTTCTTTCTTTTCCTCTTTTTCTTTTTGTCCTTGTAGCTGCTATTGGAATCCTACCTCACCTGCAGCCTCTGACTACTATAGATTTCTCTTGCCTCAGGCTTGTGAGACTTTGGAAGCTCACCCACACCTGTATCTCTTGCTCCTGTTGGATAATTAACACTAATGGGCAGCTGTCCTCCCTACATAAAGCCCCAGCCACAGCTGCATTACTGGAGGGCTAATTTCCCTGTTTGTCCACACACAGTGTTTCTCTTTCAGCAGCTTACTTTTGGACCCTTATTGTTCAAGACAAGACTGTCAGCTGTGCCACTTCTTAGATTTCCAAGAAAAAGCTTAAAACGAATGACATCCTAGGTTGTCTCTGCAGGGTGTTTTTTTTTGCTCAACAAAACCCTCTTGTCATACTCATTCATAATTTCTCCCTGAATTATAGTATTAAGAGCTAGAAATATCTTCAACAAATGACTTACTTGAAATTTTGCTTCTCACACAAGCTCAAGTGTTATTTTTTTATCTCTACTCTCTGGGTACATCCTATTCAACAAATTCATTTCAGTTAGATATATTTTTTTCCTTCTTCAGCTAGTAATGGAGTTCAAAATCTATTACTATTTCTTTTCCCATATGGACACTAATGCCAGTCTTCACTATCTTACTCTGTTCATCTTTTGCACCTATGACTCCTTTTTAAATGCTCACCAGTCCTCTCCTAGCTTCCTAGCTCCTCAGTCCCCATGTAATCAAGATACTATCACAGCCATAGATAATCTTTCATGGAGCCTCCAGGCACCTCAGTGATCTACCTTTATTGACTTCTGGGCTAAGAACCCAATACCCCAGGCTCCAATCCTCATTCTCTTTACATGATTTCTTTCTCCTCTCACCAAGTCTTTCATCTTAAAGATTATAAAACTCCCCCAAAGGAACAATCATCTCCATTTATTTTCACATCACTATCTCTATGATAAGTGAAACAAATAAATATGGAGCAGTTTCTTTTGGTATTTTCAAGTTATCATATTTATGCACTTTTTCTCTCGGTGAACGATGATCTTCAGTTGTTTTGCTAATAGAGTCTGTAAGCCTGGGGCCAGTTTTACATCTATGCTTAGTAATTGAATAGTAAAAAGTTTTGACATAATGCAATAATCATACTGGAAATCACTCTTTTGGGAACCATGACGTCCTAGGAGGAGGGCAGGGGAAGACTCAAGAGCTATGGTGGGTTAGTTAAACCAGAGAAAAAGTAATTAATTTTAATTGCTACTCCAGTTGAATATTGAATTACACTGAGAATTTAGACTAGCTTTACAAAAATATTTTATTAGATCAAGACTTGCAGTGCTATGACAGTTGTCACTTGTAACAGGCTCAGGAAAATACTAAGATTTCATTCTATAAATAGGTACAGATGAAAAGAAGAATACTTTTTGTAAATACAAAGCAGAATGCTTTGAAAGAGGAGAAATGATAGAATGGATATTGGGAGCCCAAGAATGAACCATCTCTTGCTATTATCCTGTACTTTTCTTTTATAGCTGCAAGAAATGTAACTAAGCACAAACGTCTCATTATAAGTATTAAGTAGCACACTCAAGTTCTCAAAGCTAGTGGTAACCCATCATATATCCTAGAGTATTACTAAATTATATAAATTCAAATCCTTCTAAATTTATTCCTAATTCCTTAAGATCTCCAGGGGAAAAAATCAACTGTGAAGTGTCAATTTAGAAGTCACTGCGTACATGAACTTTTGGCATCAGAAGTTCATAACTGAAAAAAGAAATACTGGGACAATAATCATGTAATGATATGTGCAACTGTAGAAGTTGAGCTGAAAAAATAAAATGTGAAATGGTGACTGAAAGATAGGTAAGCCTAGACTCTAGTAACCCAAGGGTTAAGTAAGTAATTACAGAACAGACCTGAGTTCCCAGAGGGAAAAGTGACTGGAATTTAGGGCTGTTACCAAAGACAGACCCTTGAGCCTGTGGAGAAAGATATAACCACAGAGCCATATGGTGGGAAAGAAACCTCCCCGGAGCCTAGAGTCAAAAAGAGAGATAACCATAAGGTCGTAAACCCCCCCCCCATTCTTTCCCCATATGCATGTGCTAGATAACCACAATTGTAAAACTGTCATATAGTTACTATGTAAACCTGAGCTTTGTCATGTAGGCTATTTATTCTGAGCCCTATATAAACCTTAACAGAACTTAGAGTGGGGGTCAAACACTAGAGGGCTGCTGTGTCAGTGTCTTGGTGGTTCGGCCTTAGTGCTAGCTAATGAAGACTCTTTGCTTTTACATCATTTTGGTCTCTTGGTGATTTCTTCAGATAGCCGGACCCAACACAACGTTACATTTAATAACTATGTATATCAAAGAAAAAGTGAACAAAATAGGTTCAGTAACTCAATTTTCTACTTGTAATATATCACTTTTAATTTATCACTGTAGACTTATACAATTTCTGTGTGATTAAAAAAATTCTAGAATATATTTCATGATACCTATCAGTATTTCATATATATAGTTGAGAAATTAATTTAATAACCATTAATGATCAATGTAAATACTTAGATATTTAGAATATTAAATATAAAAGTATAATTACACGTTATAATATGTATTAACTTTATTTCTTCTTAACTACTCTTCTACTCTTCCCTTTCTTGCTGGTTTGCTCTGGGTCTGCCCATCTCCCTGGCTGTTAGGAGACTGAGGTCAAAAGTGGCCCCCCGGGGTCCTGGTGTAGCTCAGCATACTGAGGGGCAAAGTGCACAGAGAGACAGGACAGTCAGCTCTGGGAAAAGCCTCACAGGACAGTTCATTTGTTGAAGGAAAAAGTAGGTAGATATAGGCCACAACTCGGGGAAAGAAGGTTTGGGGTATAAGAAGGTTTGGGGTATCCATTAACTCAAACACAGAGCAGCACAATGCATAGTTACATTTTTACAGATCGTTTGATCATAGGCTTTACAATGTACATTTTTCCAGAGGTAAATTGCAGGCACTTTAGAGCAGTAGCAGAGAGGAAAAGCTGAGCAATGTTTGTTGGGGTTTTAAAGTTAACATAATAATCCATGGCTTTTAATCAATGAAGGAAAGGGGGGGAAGTGGCATGTGCAGAAAAGCACCCATGTCAGGGGGTCCAGCTGTCATAAATTCCAGAGACTGGAGGAATCAGCCCTTCTCTCAGCCTGAAGGGAGAGATGGGGATCAACCCACTCGGATCTCATGGAAACAATGGCCTGGACTTTCTGGGACAGTGGGCCCATTCTCCAATACTTTCTCTACCATTTTAGTGCACTCTGTGGACCTCTAAGGAGATCCCCTTTTGGGAAAGATACACTTGTATCTCTCAGCTGCTGGTAATATATACTTTTTGACAATTCATGGCTTAGTTCTTACTAAGAACTGTGCTTGACTGTAAAGGTACTTTCCCTAAGGAAATGCTGCTTCCCTGGAATTACTCACAAAGTCTAAATCATCACTACAAAGACTAATCTTTTTGTTTCAGTTGTAACAGTTCAGAGTTCCAGAACCTTCAACAGATTAGGTGAAAGGCTAGTTGCAAATATGTTTTAAATTGGCTTACCAGCCTGTCTGCCTTCTATCATTCCTTAAAGGGATGGCTATATATTGAAGTCTTAACCAAATGATCTTGTAAGCATTTTATATATCAGTGTCTATTTTCATGTGACTTAATTGGAGAAATTCAAAATACCTACAAAACAAAATACTCAATTTTTCTGTCACCCTTATTGTAACTAACCATGTGCCAATGAGAATAGGCTCAAATCCTCAAGTCAGTATTTTTATTTCCACTATCCAAAGTCTAGATCTACTAGGATATATAATTTTTAAATTTTTTCTCTTTAAACACTAAACATAGTAAAGGCTCTAAAAATATTCCGGACTACTAATAAAATCACTGTATAAATTAACTTGTGCCAGTTTTAAAGAGCAAAAACATAGACCCTTTCGGTGAAAAGTTAGGCGAGAGTTTATGACTGTTCCTGATTCATTAAAAAAATAAAGAGGTAAGAGTGGGGGAGATAGCATAATGATTATGCTGAAACTGTCATGCCTGATTCTTCAAAGTACCAGATACAATGTCCTGCACCACCATAAGCCAGAGCTGAGCAGTGAACTGATAGAGAGAGAGAGAATAGAAAGAGATAAAGTTTTCCTGGTTGGGTGGTGGCACACCTAGTTGAGTGCACAAGTTACAATGCTCAAGGACCCACATTTGAGCCCCTGATCCCCACCTGCAGGAGGAAAGTTTGAGAGTGGTGAATCAGCGCAGTAAGTATCTCTTCATCTCTTTCCCTTTCTAACTCTCCCTACCCTCTCAATTTCTGGCTGTCTCTATCCAATAAATAAAGATAATTAAAAAATTTAGATAGATAATAAATTAATAGTTATTGCTTTTAATTACTGATTTTTGGAATAATCTCCTATATACAGATAATAGGAATGCCTGTGGATTATATAAATTATCTGACCTCTATTAGTTAGAGGAAAATATTAATAGTAGCTTTTCCACTCAGGTTTTATAGGCATCTTCAATGACTCAAATCCAATTGCAGGGCAGACAAAAACAAAAATAAACCAATGAGACAAAATCAAGTTGAGAAGTTTTCTGCATAGCAAAAGAAAACAACACCCAAACAAAGAAACTCCTTACAGAATGAAAGAAGATCTTAATATACCATACATCAGACAAAAGGCTAATAACCAAAATATAGAAAAAGATGATCAAACTCAGCAAAAAAAAAAAAAATACTCCATCCCAAAGTGTAGAGGATGTGAACAGACTATTCACTAAAGAAGAGATCCAAAAGAGCAAAAGACATATGAAAAAAAAATGCCCCAAGTCAGTGAATGTCAGAGAAAAGGAAATAAAAACAACAATGAAGTACCACTTCACTCTTGTGAGAATGTAATACATCAGAAAGGATAGTAACAACAAATAGTTAGGAAGTTAAGGGAACCCTCCTACACTGTTGTTCCAACTCCTTTGGAAAGCAGTCTGAAGAACTTCAGAAGGCTAGAAATGGACCTATCTCATAACCTGGCAATTCTTCTCCTACAGATATACCTTAAGGGAAAAAACAAACAGTCTTCCAAAAACAAACACACAAAAACAGTATCTCTGTGCATCTATGTTCATAGTAGCAGAATTTGTAATAGCCAAAAACAGAAGTTGTCCAGGTATCCAACAACAAATACGTAGATACAAAATGGACCCCCCCCCACTCTTCATCTGAACTATTCCAGACTTTAGGTTCATGATCAGTCAACAATTTGTCTCCATATGTTAATTTTTTTTTTTCAGCCACCAGGTTCCAGATGTTAATATAATGCCAAGGGGACTTCCCTGGACAGACAACCCCACCAATGTGTCCTGGAGCTCCACTTCCCCAGAACCCTGCCCCACTAGGGAAAGAGAGAGACAGGCTGGGAATATGGATCAACCTGCCAATGCCCATGTTCAGTGGGGAAGCAATTGCAGAAGCCAGGCCTTCCACTTTCTGCATCCTATAATGACCCTGGGTCCATACTCCCAGAGGGATAAAGAGTAGGAGAGCCATAAGGGGAGGGGATTGGATACGGAGTTCTGGTGGTGGTATTCTGTGGAGTTGTAACCCTCTTATCCTATGGTTTTTGGCAGTGTTTCCTTTTTATAAGTAAAAATTAAAAAAAAAAAAAAAAGCTCTGGTAATAAGAACAGAAAGGGCAAAACAAAGTAGAACATGGACTGGGTTTGGTGTATTGCATCAAAACAAAGGACTCAGGGGAGTGAAGGGAGGCTTTCTGGCTCTGGTGCATGATGGTGGAGGAAGCCCTAGACTGGGGGTGAGAGTAATAAAAGATATAATACATCACCCCAAATTAAGTAATTTTCAAGTTGTAACTTTTACCAAGAACAATTGGTAAAACATTTTATTTTCATACCAAACAGAAATTTAGTTCCAAGTAGAGTTTATTTTTTCTGAACCCTATGATGATTTGAATGCAATTATGCTAGTCTCAGATATTAAATGAACAACTTTGTTCTCGGTTATTAGACACTTAGTTTGTCACTTCCAGAAGATTATTAATTTGTTTCTAATAAGCATTCTTTATGTGAGTTTATTCTTCCTCAATATTTGATTTAGATCTTGAAAAATTTGTTAAGATAACTATCAATGTAGCATAATTTCTAAAACTATATTGCTTATCTTGTTTCTAGTACAGTTGATATCATTATTATCAAATCATGTCAACAAATAGGTATGCAGACTAAATCATCTTTTGTAACTAATTGAAAATTTACCATGCTTCCTTGTTCTATTTTTTGAATCTATTGTAACACATAAAATAGTCTGACAAATAATTCAAATGAATCTCATTCAGTACTTCCCAGGATTTCTTTATTATCATCAACTTTATAAGAAAATTAAATTGAAGAAAATGACAGTACTTAAGAACCTGACTTTATATAAGCCAGTTTACTTAATGTTGCCATTTCCCAAAATAAATCCTGTGATGTTAATAAATTACTGTGCTTTTGTCCTAAGCTTTTTTATGTTGTACACTGGTTGATATGCACTTCTCAACAATTACAAGTGCATTCTCCCTGCCATTACAAAGTCAAAATTGACCACCGTAAAAAAGATACCTATTCTAATGATCTTATTCCACCTTAATTACCCCTATTATTCATTCAAATATCTAATTTGTGCTCAAACCATGATACATTAGACAATTATATATATAAAAAAGCACAAGATGTGCACGGACCCAACATCTTGTGCTTTATTTAACTCCAGTAGAGCACACTCACTGTCCCACAAAAAAGAAATAACAAGTGTATGATATATTCACACAATATTATCAAAGTAGAAAAATTAAATTTTAATTCAAATACTTGTGAAAATTGTAAATTCATAGGTAGTTATGAGAAATACAGATATATTCCTTTGTAATTTTTTTCCAACTTCATCCTATGCTAGCATTTTCTAAGCTGATAATACCAGAATGTTGGCAATGACATAATCTACTAATCTTACTCAGATTTCCCCAGTCTTGCTTGCACTCCCTATATGTAGGGCTATCCTAAGTTCTATATGCAATTTAGACTACCATGTACTAGATTTGTGCATTTACAACCACACAGTCTCGGGTTCAATCCCCGGTACCACCACAAACCAGTGCTCTGAGCAGTGCTCTGAAAAAAAAAAATGAATGAGGAAATATGTATAGGGGCCAGGCATTGGTGCACCTGGCTGAGTGCACATGTTACAATGTGTAAGGACCCAGGTTCAAACCACCTACACCAGGTTCTGTCCCCCACCTACAGGGAGAAAGCTTCAGGAGTGGTGAAGCAGGACTGCAGGTGCCTCTCTCTTCTTCTCTCCCTATCTCCCCTTCCCTCTGGATTTCTCTCTGTCACTATACAATAAATAAAATACAAATTAAAAAAGAAACAAAGCAGTGTGATAACAAAATCTATAAACTGAGTACAAATTATAAATCATTTACGTTGTACAACTTGGATAGTGATAGGAGGCTCAATAGTATTATAATATATTGCTTTTCCTTGTGGTTTTTTTTTTTTATATATATAAAAAGGGTGAACCTGTGGAGTCCAAAGAAAAAAGACTGTGAATTACAAAATTCCAGTGAGAAAGTAGACATGTCATGATGTGTAGGCTACAAGTGCCCCTTAATTTGTTTACTACATTTTAACTCTGATTAAAAGATGAAATAACTATTATTTTTAACACATTAAGATTATTGATATTTTTAAAAATTTCAATGCATACAATTTGATCAGTTTGGACACATTTTACTCCTATCCCTGCAAAGTAACTGACATATATACTCCAAGCATGTGTGTGTGTGTGTGTGTGTGTGTGTGTGTGTGTGTGTGTGTGTGTGTGCACTGAAAGTAAGAGACTGAGAAAACAAAGCACCAAAGTTCTGTCCAGTGGGGGCCAGGCCCCAGCTTAGATGGTACACGTGGTAAAACAGCACATTATCCAAGTGAACTAGTTCCCTGGCCCAAAACCTACCATCTTAACTTTGTCTAAGTATAATACAGTACTGGTGACTACAGGCACTGTGCAATGTAGCATCTCTTTGAGCTAATTCTTCACTAGCAAGACTGGGGAGAGAAAATGGTGAACTTGGTATAAAACCACTTACTTAACTATAAAACATTCACTTTGAAAGGAAAAAGGAAGGAGAAATAATTGGGCTTATTAGAGTGTGTACCAATCTTCCAGACAAAAATGAGAAAAAAGAGGTGACTTTACCAACACATTCCACAACCGGAGCAGATATAGCAAAATGTAGCAGTCCAACAATCACTGGATTCCGGTTGTCAGAAAATATTCTTGACAAGCCTTGTTCAGATGAGAGGATTGTATTGCCACATGAAATCACCAATAATTCTGATATCTGTTTGCTGCCTTAAAGGTCTGGTGATTGGGATAACTGGAATAAGCTCAATATATACATATATATTTCACCATCTTCTCCATAGTCTTCTTGAATTATAAATATAGATATAAAACTTTAGAGTAATAATAAATAAATGATAAATGTATGTAAAAGTTTTAAAAATATTAGCTTTAGACTCAATACTATCCAACAAGCTGTTGAGACTTATAGAAAAGCAACTGGTTACCAAATAATGTGATGATAACATTAACTATCCATTCTCTTTTTGGACCCTAAGACAGCAGGAAACTCACATTTCCACTATAGAGCCTATATTTCCCCCAGTCCTGGAACCTTAGGATAGGGCCCACTTTCCTGCATGCCTCTCCCAATCCATATCAAATAAGATTGCATCCGCCGATCACAGCCTAACCAACGCAACGATTGCCACCTCAACATGCTTCAGCTCAGACTGTGTCCAGAGACTTCACATGTGGAATAACAACCCTTCAGCTTCATTACTCGGGTGAGACCTTTCCTTTCATAGTATTCTCTAATTCCATCCTAGGTGGTTCACTTTCTAACAAAGTCCCAAAACCTAGATATAGACCAGGTTCTGTGAAATAGAGCATATGTTCACAAGTATCCATAAACTAGTGCAAAATATATACCTGAAAGCAGAAGTACACTAGAGTTTGCAGTAAGTACCTCCCTAACACTTCCTCTCCACTATTCCAAGCTTTGGGTCCATGATTGCTCAACAATTTGTTTGGCTTTGTATGTTAATTCTCTTTTCAGTCACCAGGTTCCAGATGCCGTGAAGATGCTGGCCAGGCTTCCCTGGACTGAAGACCCCACCAATGTGTCCTGGAGCTCAGCTTCCCCAGAGACCCACCCTACTAGGGAAAGAGAGAGGCAGACTGGGAGTATGGATCGACCAGTCATCATCCATGTTCAGTGGGGAAGAAATTACAGAAGCCAGACCTTCCACCTTCTACAACCCACAATGACCCTGGGTCCATGCTCCCAGGGGATAGTGAATGGGAAAGCTATCAGAGGATGGGATGGGATATGGGAGATTGGGTGGTGGGAATTGTGTGCAGTTGTACCCCTACTACCCTATGGTTTTGTTAATTTATCCTTTCTTAAATAAAAACTAAATTAAAAAAAAGAAAAGCAACTGGTATTTATTAATAGAAGCACAATAACTGAAGCAAAAATCTGACTCATATATACCATAGGGATAGTGGTAAATATTTTTTTTGAATACTGATTCCTTTTTGTAGTGGTTTAGCTTGTCTTACATGAACTTTTGTACATGTAAAATGAGGTAAAGATGGTTGGCAGTGGTATTATCCAATGTTCAGAGAAGGAAATAGAGACTCAGAGGACTTGATTAATTTTCTTAGGGTAGAGCATTTACAAAACAGCAGAGTGTTTTTTATTTTTTTAATAGCAAATATGTCCAAAGAAAATAAGTAGAATGGAAGAGGACCCAGAGTTTCTGAGCAAGAGTTTGATCATTGAGGTTATGCTATTAATGTAAGACAGGCAGCAGGGACTAACAAATAGTCTGATACTTTTAATATCTACCATACTGAAAAGGAATTATAGCTAGTTATTACGTAGTTTTGGAAAGCAGAATTCAAATCAACATGCAGGAGATGCATGGGAGTCGATTTCAGTTAAGGAAATAAACATTTTTGTAGACAAGAAAAAAAACATGGGTTAAGTAGAGGGAGACGATTTACAAGTGAAGTTCCAGTAACTGAGGAGTCTGAACCCAAGAATTGAGTTGAAAATCAGATCAGGGGAGTCGGGCTGTAGCGCAGCGGGTTAAGTGCAGGTGGCGCAAAGTACAAGGACCAGCATAAGGATCCCGGTTCGAACCCCGGCTCCCCACCTACAGGGGAGTCGCTTCACAGGCTGTGAAGCAGGTCTGCAGGTGTCTATCTTTCTCTCCCCCTCTCTGTCTTCCCCTCCTCTCTCTGTTTCTCTCTGTCTTATCCAACAACGACGACAATAATAACTACAACAATAAAACAACAAGGGCAACAAAAGGGAATAAATAAATTAAATTAAATATTAAAAAAAAAAAAGCAGATCAGACCTCGGGGCAGGGAAGGCTAGCTCAGATGCGGTCCAAATGTTTTAATACCAAAACTCTGTTTCTAGTGTGCACTAGAAACATTCATTAATGACAACATTTACTTAAATTTATAATTTTTTTCCTAAGAGTGAGAATGTCTGGCATGTACATAAAACATGTGGATTACAGTTACAGCAATATTTAGATATAATAGGTAAGAAATAATGATATGCCAAGTCTGCTAGATTTGGGCTTTCCATTGCTTTATTAGCTCTAACAATTCAATAGGAGAGAGAGAAAATAGGGGGGTGTAAAAGAGACAGAGTGAGTGAGAAAACCATTTTAGCTTCCAATTTAACCTCTGTCCAAGAACAAGCACATATTCCACAGACAATTATAAAACCGGTTTATGACAAAATTATGCTTGTTGAAGTTCTGAAAAGATAATCCATATTTCTCCCACATTTCTTAGTATTCTTGCACATTTATGCACAAAACTCAAGTGTGATTTGGAAGCTCTTCTCTAAGCAGAGGTCAGAATTTCTGGTGCAGTACTGGTTTTAATTAGAGCGTTTTCTTTTGTCTTTATGAAAATCCAAAAGTCTTACATGTTAAATAAAGTGTTCTCTATCTGAATATGATGTCTAGAGAAGACCCATATTATGTTTTATTTGAAAATTTTAACCTTGATTTGATTCCTAGGCTCAGAAAATATAGTTAAGTATCTACTGCAGCCCTGAGAGGTGATTCTCTTCAGACAGAAACAGGAGATCCAAACATAGAAAGTGGGTCAACTGTAGTGACCAGCAAACTAAAGGCAGGCAGTAGCTCGTGTTCCAACATCTGCTACTGCAAACAACATACATAGATGTAGTTACCTAAGATCAAAACTAAAATCTCAGTTTTTTTGAAACGTAAAGGCTTGATGACTAGCCTGAGCTGCATTGGGGTGAATCACCTATGGCTAGATTAGATTGTTATAACCCCCAAGGGTATAGCTCTCACAGTTTAAAATTAGTGAGCCCACATATGAGATGATTTCCAGCTCTTCTGGAGGACCAGACAGTTTCAGTTCATTACCAATCCCAGGTGATATCCCATGATGCATTTCTTCCCAATTGAACTTGTACATTTTTATAAACTTTTAACACTTTATAAATTCACATGAATTCAGTGGTTCTGCACCCCATACCACTTCCCCCTCTGCAACATTGTAGAGAACCCAGAGTTAATTCACACCTTTTTCAAGTTGAACTAGCAGCATCTTTTCCCATCAGATCACTAAAGAAAACTGAGTTCTGCCCATTGTCCCTGCATTTTTCAAATATTCCAGAATTTCCAGTTTAACAGAAATTCTCCCAACTGAACTCTCAGATGAATTTCAGTGATTTTCCCCAGAAACCATAATATCTCCACTTCAACAACACATCTCCATCAACCTCTTTTTTTAATATTTATTTTATTTATTTACTCCCTTTTGTTGCCCTTGTTGTTTTATTGCTGTAGTTATTATTGTTGTTGTCGTTGTTGGATAGGACAGAGAGGAATGGAGAGAGGAGGGGAAGACAGAGAGGAGGAGAGAAAGACAGACACCTGCAGACCTGCTTCACCGCCTGTGAAGCGACTCCCCTGCAGGTGGGGTGCCGGGGTTCGAACCGGGATCCTTATGCCGGTCCTTGTGCTTTGTGCTACCTGCGCTTAACCCGCTGCGCTACAGCCTGACTCCCCTCCATCAACCTCTTATCTCCTCTTGACAAGATGTCTTAAAGACACTTGCTCCTCCAACTTAGGGAGCCCTCCCCCATCATACACCAACACCCCAGTGTGCCTTCATCCCATTCTTTTCCCATCATCTCCAAAATCCTTTGCTTTGGTGCAATACACCATACCCAGTCAGAGTTTCACCTTATATTTTTGCTTTATTGTTCTTTTTTTTTTCTTAAATTTTACCTATGAATGAGATAATTTGATAAAGCAACTTTTAATAGAACTGAAGATACATCAAAAGAAACTTATTAAGTATGGTATTTTAATATCCCACTCTTCTAAATAGATATATCAGGAAAATCAATAAGGAAATAAAAGACTTAACTGACTAGATAAATAGGTTAAACCTACTAATTACCTTCAGAACTCTTCACCCCAAGAATATGGAATACACATTCTCCTTGAGCCCACCTGAAAAATTATCAAAGCTAAGCCATATGCTGGAACATAGAAGAAGAATAAGTTAATTTCAGGAGCATTGCAATAATTCCAAGTATTTTCTCAGGCCGTAGTAGAATTAAAGGAGTAATCAATGACACAAAGAAAGATGGACAAATTACATAAACAAGGAGACTTAAACTTGGAGGAATTAGCAAGAAAGAACATAACAATTACAATCAGGAAATTAGAACTATAGTCAGACATTTCCTAAAACCAATATCCAGAAAAAGATGTATTACCAATAACTTTCAGTCAATCTTCAGGGGCGAATTACCACTTATACTTTCAATCACTACTAAAAATTGAAGATATGGAAATTTTCTCTAACAATTTCTATGAGGTCCATATCACAAAGATATCAGGCCTACTAGAGATGTGACAAAAAAATATATAGGCAAATATCCATATTTATGAGGAACACAGATATTAAGATCCTAAACAAACTGGATTCAACATTGCATTACAATGATTGTACACCATGACCAGGTGAGATATCCCAGGATGGAAGGATAGTTAGACATATAAGGCAATTAACAGAATCCACCATATCAGTAATGAAAAAACATTAAATCACACAACTATTTCTGTAGATACCGAGAAAGCCTTCAATAAAATTCATCATTCTTATATGTATGATTTAAACTTTTGAAAGGGATTATGTAAAACATTCTACATTTTAGTAAAGACTATACTATTTGTATAGACTGTACTATACAAATCCACATGTGATCGAATATTCAATGGTGAGAAAATACAAAGCCATCCACTAGCACCGTTACTATTCAAAATAGTCTTAGAACTTCTAGCCACAGTAATTAGGCAAGAAAAAGAAATAAAAGGAATCTAAATTGGACTAGAAGAAGGTGTCACTATTTGCAGTTGGCATTATGATATAATAGAAAATTCAAAAGAATCTGGTAGAAAAATCTCAAGAATTTGACTTTACAAAAGTAATACACAAAATTACTGTCATTTCTTTATCCTCATGCCATAAATTAATAAAGGTGAATAGCCAAAATATATGAAGGGCTTTTAAAATTTAGCACAAAGAACATCAAAAAAGACAGTGCCATCAAAAATAGTGAAAAGAAGTGGAAGACTCATCACCTAAGAAAATATTTAGATGGCCAAGCATATGAAAAAATGCTTAAAGTCCTTTACTGTGAAAGAAATTAAATCAAGATAATGAGATACCCACCCTTGTGTGAATGGCGTACATCAAAAAAGATAGATACAAAAAATGCTGACAAGGTTGTGGAGAGAAAGGAATACTTTCATACCGTTGGTGCATGGTTATGCAGATTATTCTAGTTCCTGTGAAAAATAACTGATTCCTGAAAGCATTAAAAATGAACCTATAGTATGATCTGGCAAGTGCTTCCCTCTGCATCTATCCAAACAAAACACTTCCAATGACAGATCTATGCACACCTATATTCATGACAGGCCTATTTATAGTGACCAATATGTGGAATCACCCCAAATAACCAAAAATATCTGTACTTAACCTGATAAATGGCTAAGGAAATTGTTAAATATATATATATATATATATATATATAATGAAATATTAAGCAGATGTAAAAAATGACAAAAATCTTCTCTTTTGCTAAAACATGCGTGGAACTGAAAGCTACCATATTGAGTGAGATAAAACAGAAAGAGAAGGACAAATGTGATATAATCTTATTCATAGGTGAGAAGCAAAGCATGGGATAATACAGAACAAAAGCTCAATGAACCATGGGCTATCATAGCAGTTCCATGGACCCAGAGGGTATTTAAATGTCGATAAATAAAAGCAGAGTTGGGAAACTAGGCCCCGAAGATGGAGAAGAAGAATACTTATTACAGGGTGACATCTATCTTGGAGAAATGTGTAACTTTTTTCTTTATGGTAACAATGGTTCTATAAATCAACATTTTCTCAATAAACTGACATTGATGATCAAATATGTAACATTATTTAAAGGATTTAGCTAGAAAATTTTGAGTTTGATCCTGCTCTGCCTTTAATGAATCTTTCCAGCTAAAGTAGATCTTCTCTTTCAGTGTTGTAGTGCATTTACTGTGTTCTCTACTAGTCTTCAATATGGAAATTCTATTTGTTTAATTATGTTTGTCTCAGATATTAAGATAAGCCAATTAGATATGATCATGTCGGTCCAGATTGCTTCAAGAGTATCATATGCAAGCAGTAATAAGACTGGTGAATATTACAAAAATGAAACACATTTTAAAACAATTTGCAAAATTTAAACTATATGCTTCTTAATTCTTTTTAGTCAATTAGGTTTATTGTTAAACTGTTTTGAGCAGGAAATTGCCCTGGCTTCATTACATTTGAGGTGTTTACATCTGAGCCACTCTGCCTTGCTTGCCAGTTGCTGGAAGAAAATCCAATAGGAAAGTTTACAGAGAGCAACTGTAATGTAAAATAAGGAGATGCATGTATTCATCATGAAGATATGTATCCCTTTCAATTTATGTTTATGGTTCTGATTAGAAAAAGATGTATTGCCTTTTAGATTTCAAAAACTTAGGGAACTATCACCTGGAGTCCATGGAGTTTCATAAGAATGTCCAATGGCAACAGAGCCAAAGACTCTAAACTAAGGAGAGGGCAGGTGTTAGAAGGCCAGAGGTGAGCTAGTGCACGTGGGGGAGGGAAGATTTCAGTGCTGGTGGGAGTGGTGTTCAGACACCTACTATTGGAAGAAACCTTTCTCATGTGACAAATGTCTGACAAATCAATGTTTCCCCTAATAAACTGAATATAATGTTAAAAATAAAAGTCCTTGGGCCAGGTGGTGGTGCACCTGGTTGAAAGCATTATTATTATATTATAACGGTAAGGGCCCGGGTTCCAGCCCCTCATCCCCATCTGCAGGGAAAAAGCCTCAAGAGCAGTGAAGCAGTGCTACAGGTGACTCTCTTTCTCTTTCTCCCTATTTCCCTTTTTTCTCTCAGTTTTTCACTGTCCTATCAAATAAGTAAACAGATATTTAAAGACATATAAAAATAATTTTAGTGGGAGTCCGCCGGTATCGCAGAGGGTTAAGCGCACATGGCGCAAAGCACAAGGACCTTCCTAAGGTTCCTGGTTCCAGGCCCCCTACCCTCCTACCCTCCCAACCCCCACCCGCTCCCCACCAGCAGGGAAGTCCCTTCACAGGCAATGAAGCATGTCTGCAGGTGTCTATCTTTCTCTCCTCTTCCTTGTTTTCGCTTCCTCTCTCCATTACTCTCTGGCCTACCTTCTTCTTCTAGCGTTTGCCCTTCTTCCGTAGCCAGTCAACAGCGTCAGGTTGAGCCTGATGTCAAGTTTCGAGACCTCCTTTGAATCTGGAGAGGTGGCAGTCATTGACTATGTGGGTCATAGTCTGTCTGGAGCCGCAGGGGCAGTTCGGGTCGTCTCTGGCTCGCCAGCGATGGAACATAGCGGCGCACCGGCCATGGCCTGTTCCATAGCGATTGAGGAGGGCCCAATCATAACGTGCTAGGTCAAAGCCGGGTTGACGCTTGCAGGGGTCTGTGATGAGGTGTTTGTTCTTGACCTCAGCTGACTGCCAACTCTGTTTCCAAGAGTCTGGAACAGAGAAGTTCAGTGTAGGCGTAGGGGACCAGATTGGGTGACGAGACGTCAAGCGTTGGACAGGGTGGGCGAAGATATCCGCGTATATTGGCAGATCCGGTCGAGCGTAGACGTGGGAAATGAACTTAGATGATGCCGCATCCCGACGAATATCTGGCGGGGCGATGTTGCTAAGAACTGGCAGCCATGCAACCGGGGTGGAACGGATGGTTCCAGAAATTATCCTCTTGGAGGAATATAATTTGGAATCGACCAAGTGGACATGGGGGCTACGGAACCATACTGGGGCACAGTATTCTGCAGTGGAATAGCATAATGCCAGAGATGATGATCATAGTGTGGAAGCACTCGCACCCCATCTGGTCTATCTAATAACAATGACATCAATAACAACAATAATAAAACAATAAGGGCAGCAAAAGAGAATAAATAAATAAATTTTAAAATAATAATAATTTTAGTATCATTTTGTTTACTATTATGCCCAAGGCCTGGTGCAAACAATAGCTGCTGAAAGGATTCATGAGTCCCTACTGTCTTTTGTTATAATCAGGTATACTGATGTTTATCACATGCCTAGTTCATAGTGAACACTGAGTAATAGTTATAAAATTATTGTGTAACTAAGTCATCAATGAATTCATATCATTAGTTTCAATTCCCCCCCAATTACGGCAATTCTAATGGCATTTTTTGCTCTTAGTTCCATTACAAATTTGATTTTTAATAAAAATAATTTCACATGACAGGCAAAGTTAGCCTTCAGGAATAAAAGAGCACATCTTTGTCTCTGAGGTTTTGATAAATACACCAAAAAGAAAACTAGATATGTACACCTTGACTCCCATTGCTGGAGGGCAAACATTTATTTGCCTGAAGGTGGCTAATGCAGCCTTTATCACTGAAGAGATTAAAGTGAAAAATCACTGAGAGTCTGCCAATAACGTAAATGTTCCCAGCAAGGTAAGAGACTGAAGTGCATCAACATTTCTTATTATTTCATAGTGAAAACGTTAAATAGTTGGTTGAGTCAACATTTGGCAGATTTACAACTCAGCCCAGAAATTTGTTTGTGAAAATCACTCTGCTTTAAAATGTCTGACTCAAAAAGTGGTATATTGCCTATCATCTGTTTTAGTATGGAATGAATAAAAGATCTAGACATCACAGGTAACCCTCACATTTGTAGAACAGAAATCCTTAAATTTTAACAAGTTGAAGATATGCTAAAATTACTTATGTTTATCCGAAATATGCATATAACAGGGTGTCCTATGTTTGACCTGTCAGTATTGTTATATGAAAATTATATCCTAATAAAACTCTGCTATTAAACTGTTGCTTTCTCAATATTCATATCCTGGATCAATAGAAACACTGGTATCCATAGATACTTTAATTCATCAAAACTCATTAAGATAATTTAATGCAGGAGTAGGACAGTAGCACAGTGGGTTAAACGCACAAGTACAAGGGCCAGAGTAAGGATCCCAGTTCAAGCCCCCAGCTCCTCACCTGCAGGGGAGTCACTTCACAGGCAGTGAAACAGGTTGGCAGGTGTCTATGTTTTTCTTCCCCTCACTGTCTTCCCCTCTTCTCTCCATTTCTCTCTGTCCTAACAAGGACGACATCAATAACAACAACAATAACTACAACAATAAAAAAGGGCAAAATAGGGAAAATAAATAATATTAAAAAATTTTTTAAAAAGATAATTTAATGGAAAGCACATAGGGTTTGTTAATTGATCTCTCTGAACTCAAGACCATCAACTTCAGCAATCCTATCACATCACCTCTGAAACTTCTTACTTTCTATACGGCCTTTATTTTGGTGTCCTAAATAAGCAATAACCCAGATACTGTCCCTTGTATTTACATATAAATTTATTTTTGCTTTTATCCTTTCACAGAGACACAGAAACAACAGAAAAAAAATGTTCAACTCCCATACCTGTGGACATCTAATCTTTGATAAGGGAGCCCAAAGTATTAAATGGAGAAAGGAAGCTCTCTTCAATAAATGGTGCTGGGAAAACTGGGTTGAAACATGCAAAAGAATAAAACTGAACCACTTTATCTCTTCAGAAACAAAAATCAAATCCAAATGGACCAAGGATCTAGATGTTAGACCAGAAACTATCACATACTTAGAGGAAAACATTGGTGGATATTTCCCACCTAAACCTCAAGGACATCTTTGATAATATAAACCCAATTGCAAGGAAGACTAAAGCAGAAACAAACCAATGGGACTACATCAAATTGAAAAGCTTCTGCACAGCCAAAGAAACTATCACACAAACAAAGAGATCCCTCACAGAATGGGAGAAGATCTTCACATGCCATACATCAGACAAGAGACTAATCACCAAAATATACAAAGAGCTCAGCAAACTTAGCAACAAAAAAGCAAATGACCCCATCCAAAAATGGGCAGAGGATGTGAACAGAACATTTACTACCAAAGAGATCCAAAAGGCTAACGAACACATGAAAAATTGCTCCAGGTCTCTGATTGTCAGAAAAATGAAAATAAAGACAACATTGAGATAACATCTCACCCCTGTGAGAATGGCATACATCAAAAAGGACAGCAGCAACAAATGTTGGAGAGGCTGTGGGGACATAGGAGCCCTTCTGAACTGCTGGTGAGAATGTATATTGGTCCAGCCTCTGTGGAGAGCAGTCTGGAGAACTCTCACAAGGCTAGACATAAACCTTCCATATTACCCTGTAATTCCTCTACTGGGGATATACCCCAAGGACTCCATAACACCAACAAAAAGATATGTGTACACCTATGTTCATAGCAGCATAGTTCATACTAGCTAAAACCTGGAAGCAACCCAGGTGCCCAACAACAGATGAGTGGCTGAGAAAGTTGTGATATATATACACAACGGAATACTACACAGCAATAAGAACAATGAACCCACCTTCTCTGATCCATATTGGATGGAGCTAGAAGGAATTATGTTAAGTGAGCTAAGTCAGAAAGAAAAAGATGAGTATAGGATGATCCCATTCATCAACAGAAGTTGAGAAAGAAAAACAGAAAGTGAAACTCAAAGCAGGATTTGACTGAATTTGGAGTAGGGCACCAAAGTAAAAACCCTGAGGTGAGGGTGAGGGTGAAGGTGGATGTTTAGCTTCATGGGGTGGGGTGGGGGGGATGGCATGGGACAATCTTTTGGTGGTAGGAATGTTGTTTATGTACACTCCTATTAATTTATAATCACATAAATCACTATTTAATTAATATGAGATGGGAAAAATTGATTTAATGTCTCAAATTTTTTAAAGCACAGACTGAGTCTTTTTTTAATACATAGGCTGAGTTTTTGATATGTTGAATCTCTTAAAAGCTTAGACCAGGGAGAACAGAAGCAACCAGTGGCACAGCTATATACAAATAATATCAAAGGACATAAATATTGGTGATGTTATGTATGATACAGCAAATCCTAGCAAAGGAATATATCAGTTAAACCAATAGCCAAATAATGTGATTACAGCAATAACTATCTATTGTCTTCTTAACCCTAAGACAGCAGGAACCTCCCGCTTCCTCTATAGAGCCTATATTTCCCCCAGTCCTGGTACCTCTAGGGTGGAGCTCACTATCCTGCATGCTTCTCTCAAATCAAAGCAAATGATATTGCATCCACCGATCCCAACCTAATCAACAAAACATGTACTACCTTACCATGCTTTACTTCAGACTGTGTCCAGAGACTTCAGGTGTGGAATGTCAACCCTTCAGCCTCATTACTCGGGTGAGACCTTTCCTTTCAGACTATTCTCTAATTCCATTTCAGAGGTTCACTTCCTAACAAAGTCCCAAAACCTAGATATAGACCAGGTCCCATAAGATAGAGCATATGTTCAAAATGTATCCATAAATTAGGGCAAACTATGTATCTGAAAGCAAATATACACAATAGTCTGTAATGAGTCAGTATCAAGTTCATAATGAAATAGTATCTCATTAGACTTAGATACCCTCCTCATCTACTTCCTATTACAGTTCTCTCACTCCAAAGCTAACCTCATCAAAGCAAGGACTGCAAAAGCTGAATAAGGGCAAGAGACTGACATACTATAAAGATGACTCTTTAGTCACTATCAGGCCACCCAGTCAGCTGGGGCCCTATTTGGGAAGTCCTGAGATTCCCAAACAGGCATGATGGGCCTAGACCTCAACTAAATCCCTCTCTCCATTGTTACCAGTCATCTCTATCAGGAACAACAATATGGACCCCTTTGTGGGCCCCCATAGGACCTTGCCCTCAACTTGGATCAACAAAGGTAGAGAATGATCCATTCTCCGAAGGGAGGATGGGCAACATACTCTATGCTACACCTGAGGAAGATGGGTTGATTTTGGGTAGCTTGGAATGTTCCTACTCATGACCACAGAATGTGAATTCAGATAGACAGGGATGCAGAGGTCACTTAGGCTCCTAAGCTGAATATGGGCCCCAGACCAAATCAAATCGAAGGGGATTACAGTCAACAGTATTTACACACCCTTCCCATATTAGGGAGATACTCTCTTCCCTGATCCAGCTTTCTGGTCCTTTTTCAGCCATGACATCATCTCCCCAGACAATAATTTGAATCTACCTGCACATCAGATTTCAGGCTCAGGGGAAAAAAATAGTATAGCCATAGGCACTTTGGAATATAGTTAAAATATGCCTACTAGCTTTCAACAAAACAGAGACCCCCCCAACTCTTCATCTGCACTATTCCAGCCTTTAGGCTCATGATTGTTCAATAATTTTGCTTTGTATATTAACTCTCTTTTCAGCCATCAGGTTCCAGATGCTAGCATGATGCTAACCATACTTCCCGGGATAGACAACCCCATCAATGTTTCCTGGAACTCTGATTCTCCAGAGCCCCACCTTATTAGGAAAAGAGAGAGGCAGGCTGGGGGTATGCTACAAGCAGTAAACTCCTATGTTCAGCTGGGAAGCAATTATAGAAGCCAAACTTGCCACCTTCTGCATTCCACAATGACCTTGGGTCCATACTCTGAGAGGGTTAAAGAATAGGAAAGCAGGGGTAGTTGAGAGGTAGCACAGCAGGTCAAGCGCACATGGCATGAAGCCCAAGGACGAGTGAAAGGATTCAGGTTCGATTCCTGGCTCTCCACCTGCAGGTGAATCACTTCACAAGTGGTGAAGTAAGTCTGCAGGTGTCTGTCTTTCTCTCCCCACTCTGTCTTCCCCTCCTCTCTCCATTTCTCTCTTTCTTATCTAACAATGACAACAATAATAATACCTACAATAAGAATGAAAAGTAACGGGAGTCGGGCTGTAGCGCAGCGGGTTAAGCACAGGTGGCGCTAAGCTCAAGGACCGGTGTCAGGATCCCGGTTCGAGCACTCGGCTCCCCACCTGCAGGCAGGTCCCTTCACAGGTGGTGAAGCAGGTCTACTGGTGTCTATCTTACTCTCCCCCTCTCTGTCTTCCCCTCCTCTCTCCATTTCTCTCTGTCCTATCCAACAACAACGACATCAATAATAACTACAACAATAAAAAAACAAGGGCAACAAAAGGGAATAAATAAATAAAATAAAAAATTTTTAAAAAAGAAACAAGAAAAAAGAATGAAAAGTAACAAGGGCAACAAAATGGAAAATAAATTTAAAAAAAAAGAATAGGGAAGTTATCAGGGAAGGGGGTGGGATATGGAGATCTGGTGGTGAGAATTGTGTGCAGTTGTACCTCTCTTATCCTGTGGTTTTGTCAATATTTCCTTTTTTATAAAAAAATTTAGTATAGTCATGGGCCATTTGGAATATAACTAAAATAAGCCTACTAACTATCTACAAAAATGGAGACCCCCCCCAACTCTTTATATAAACTTTTCTAGCCTTTAGGTTCATGATTAGTCAATAATTTTTTGGCTCTATATATTAACTCTTCTTTCAGCCACCAAGTTCCAGATGCTAACGTGATAAACATAAATATTAACACTGACGGTTAAGAGTAAGTAAATCAGAACAGCAGCCCTACTTTGATTCCAAGCTCTAGATATTTTCTGCTGTCATGCCCACCCCTACATTTTACATTTAAGAAAAAAAGGGGGACATGTGGGGAAAGGCCCACTGTCTGGGAAATCCAGGCCATTATCTCCATGAGATTCTGAGAGGGTTGACCCCAACCCCCTCCTCACAGGAGGTAGGCAGGTCCTCACTTGACCCCATGACCTAAAGATGGATGGAATTTCCTAGACTGGGAACTTTCTTTCACGTGCTTCCTCATTCCCTTTGAACAAAGGCAATAAGTTAAGGCCAACTGAAACCCACCTCAAACATCCTGGTTTTGCTTAACTGCTCCCTCCCCCCCCCTTCCCTGAAGTGCTCGTAATTCACCTTTAGAGAGGAGCCTGCCTATGCATGGTGAGCTCATGGAATGTTCCTACTCATGACCACTGAATGTGAGTTCAGACCTACAGGGATGCAGAGGTCACATAGGCTCCTAAGCTGAATATGGGCCCCAGATCAGATCAATGGGGCTTACAATCAACAATATTTATACACTTTTCCATATTTGGGAGCTGCTCTCTTTCCTGATCCAGCTTTCTGGTCTATTTCCAGCCATGACATCATCTCCCCTGACAATAACTTGGATCCACCTGCATATCATATTTCAGGCTCAGGGAGAAAAAATAGTATAGCCATAGGCACTTTGGAATATAATTAAAATATGCCTACTAGCTATCTACAAAATGGAGGACCCCCCAACTCTTCATCTGCACTATTCCAGCCTTTAGGTTCATGATTGTTCAACAATTTGGCTTTGTATGTTAACTCTCTTTTTAGCCACCAGGTTCCAGATACTAGCATGATGCCAACAAGACTTCCCTGGATGGACAACCCCACCAATGTGTCCTGGAACTCTGCTTCTCTAGAGCCCCACCTTACTAGGATAAGAGAGAGGCAGGCTGGGAGTATGGATTGACCTGTCAATGCCCATTTTCATTCAGCTGGGAGGGGATGGAATACGGAGTTCTGGTGGTGGGAATTATGTGGAGTTGCACCCCTCTTATCCTATGGTTTTGTCAGTATTTCCTTTTTATAAAAAAGAAAGAAAAAATATTCACTATCTTCCCTTTACATCTATCATATCACCCCTGCAGTATAGCCTCATTTTACTAATTGCATCTTTAAAGAACCTTTTTCCATTTAGGGTCATATGTTCAGATGGTAGGAGGAAAGAATTCAGTCTGTCTTTTGGGGAAACACATATCTCCTTTCGAATGTGGGATAGTCATCTCTGATTTCACATCGAAATCTAAATAAAGAGAAAATGTTCTACTTTTACCTCTCAGATTTGCCTCACCCTCCTTTCAGTAGTTTAGATACAATGATGTGTGGAATAATAATACCCTGCTTTCTAACTTCACCTCATCGCAGATCCATTAAAAATGTTTTTCAATTCATTAGTCTTCCTCACCACCTCCCACACTCACTTTTTCCTAAAAGTTTTTTTCATTGTTGTCATCACTGATGCATCAACACTGCAGGCTGAGTTTTTCAGATAAAATGACAGAAGCAGATATAGATTGAAAGACATTACAGCACAACACTGAAGCTTCCTGCAATGCTATGGAGGCCAGGCTCAAACCTAGCTCCTGTCCATGACAAAGAATATTTAGTAATCCAAGTGAGCTAGTTTGCTGGCCATCTCCTAGACCATTATACAACCTTCCTAGTATATACCAATAGGTCAACTCTTACTTTACTGTAATTTATTCTCATTACAGAAATCAGAATGGTAATGTGAAAAAGTCAAGTCTTCTTTCTTCTCAGACAAAAACCCTCCCATACCCCTCCCTTTTTATTGCCAGAATAATTGGGACAGTCTTTACTGTGCTTTTCCTCACACCAACACACTGCTCCTCTAGTGACACTCTCACATGCGTAAGAATGGACTCTTCTCATCCCAAGGGAATTTCTTCCTACACATTTATCCCAGATACCATCAGAGCTCACTCTCTTTCTCTTAGCACTTTAAGTCCTCACAAAATACTCACAAAGTGCGAGTTGAGTGGTACTACAGTGGGTTAAGCACACGTGGCGTAAGGATCCTGGTTTGAGCCCCTGGCTCCCCACCTGCAGGGGGGTCACTTCACAAGCAGGTCTGCAGGTGTCTGTCTTTCTCTCCCCCTCTCTGTCTTCCCATCCTCTCTCAATATCTCTCTGCCCTATCCAACAACATCAATTACAACAATAACAATAATGACAACAATGATAACAAGGGCAAGAAAAGGGAAAATAAATA
This sequence comes from Erinaceus europaeus, assembly GCF_950295315.1. NCBI lineage: Eukaryota > Metazoa > Chordata > Mammalia > Eulipotyphla > Erinaceidae > Erinaceus > Erinaceus europaeus. Next base: position 18,432,612 of record NC_080162.1, read on the forward strand.
AATATAAAAAATAAATTGAAAAAATACTCACACAGTAAATAGATCTATTCTGAAAAAACTGTCTTTAACAAAAACAATTACTCCCCAGTAACCCCTACTCTACTTTCCTGCTTAGTTTCGTTGTAGCCCTTCCATTATCTGAACAATCTCTCTTGTTTTCTATATCTATATAGCCTCTCTCTCTCTGTCTCTCTTCTGGAACAGGGTTTAGATCTTTATCCCCCTTTTTTAACTACTAGTGTTGAAAGAAGAAGTAAATCGTGGAAGTAAAGTATCAAAAGTTAAAGAATTCAGTAATTTATACAAAATGTAAGGCCTTGTCATCAGTGCATACTTAAATTGAATAAACTAAAACATTGTAATCTAGACATAAAGAAGCAGCTAATACTTAATGTAGCATGTATAAAAATTAAGGGTTATAATGCTATATATGTATTAAATTAAGTTTCCCATTTAAAAATTACAATTGGTATCAAAATATTTTTTTTGCTTTGACAATGACAGTTACTAATCATTTATTCCTCCACCAGTCATCTTAAGGAGTGGCTTTCTTTATTCCTTAATATTTTGTTCCACTAAATGTGAAGTCAGAGTTTGTATAGTCATTTCAACATAGAAATTCAGGCTATAGTTCTTCTGTCTAACATCCTTGGTACTAATTTTATATTTAACATTAATTTTTATCATATACAAAGGGTTAAGCTTCTATACAAAAGGTTAATCTTTAGTCTCTATGCACTGAATACATATCAGAAATTTAATCTCCCCCAGACACTTTTCTATTAATATTTATAAGGTCGACATTGAATAATAAAATGAAGTCCCATAATACTCTTATCCTGTCACATCTCAAACAGTTAAAATAGGGACAGGGTGGTGGCACACCTGGCTGAGTGCACATGTTACAAAGCGCAGGGACCCGTGTTCAAGCCCCTGGTCCCCACCTGTGGGGGGAAAGCTTTACGAGTGGTGAAGCAGGGCTGCAGTTGTCTCTCTGTCTCTCTCTCCCTCTCTATCACCCTCCTCTTGGTTTCTGGTATCTCTATCCAACAAATAAAGGAATAAAAAAATTAAAATAATACCAATATGATACAATCAGCTTTTAGCACTAATCAAGCTATTCCTTTGAGTATAGCTCGACAACCCTAAATTCACCAACCATAAAGTAATAATTTTAGGGAAACTTTAGAGTTTGATAGCTAACTGATATAGTCCTTAATGGATATTGGCCCCATCTCTCTACAGCAAGGGGAAGCTTGTTTCTCTTACATATATGAGAGGTTGAATGAATTGGTAGTGTTGAGTCTTGCCAGTTCCATTGGACAACCACTGATGCTGTCTACTTATCACTGATGTCATGATTACAACTTGCCTAGAATCTGAGAACTCAATTCTTAACTAAATGAAATATTTAGGTTTGTCCTGTTTGTTTTTTTCTGATGCATCCTAATAAGGACAAACTATGGCACTCAGTCCAGACATTGATGTTACCTTAAGAGAAATTCTACATGGCTGTGAGGCTCAGTTGTACATCTGAGTGACTTAAAGAGATAGAGATAAGTAAATAAGGGTGCAGGCTTCCTAAACCTGTTAGTGCAATGACACTTCTGTTTTGTAAAGAATTACTCTCCCAAGAATAACAACACATAGTGAAGATTAAGAATCATGTAAATCCCCACCTGCAGGGAGTCGCTTCACAGGCTGTGAAGCAGGTCTACAGGTGTCTATCTTTCTCTGACCCTCTCTGTCTTCCCTCCTCTCTCCATTTCTCTCTGTCCTGTCCAACAATAATGATATCAGTAACTACAACAATAATAATTACAATAAAAAAGTGCAACAAAAGGGAATAAATAAATATTTTATAAAAGAATCATGTAAATCAGATTAACTGAACCAATATTTTCATTCTGAGTAAGGAAAGAGAAATTAAGTGATCTCTTCAATATTCCACCTAGTAAAACATATTTGAGCTCACAAGAGACAAGACTGAACGAAGATGAATCAAAGTGAAGGTAGTAATGGCTAACAGGGATTAATAAGTCAGTATGTTATGCCATTGTAGCCTAACCGTACCAGACAACTTATCATTGCAGTGGTGGCATGCCTGGTTGAGCGCATGTGCTAGGATCTAGGTTCCAGCCCCCAGTCCCCACCTGCAAGGGGAAAACTTGGCAAGTGGTGAAGCAGGGCTGCAGGTGTCTCTTTTTCTCTTTCCCCCTCTATCTCCCCCTTCTTCATTTCTAACTGTCTCTAACCAATACATAAATAAAGATAATAAATTAAAATGTGAAGTTGTACCCCTCCTACCTTATGCTTTTGTTCACTAATCCTTTCTTAAATAAAAAATTAAAAAAAAAAAGAACCGAAAGTGAAAAAAAAAAAAAAAAAAAAGAATACAAGCTGAGATAAAAAGTAAGCAGTACCATAACAACAAATATTACATAGTTACTACCAATGATACTGATGATAACAGTAATAGTAATAATAATAATCATTTCCCAGAAACACTAGGCACTTTGACATCCTGTTTGTGTTCTAATTTCAGTAACAGCTCCTACAAATCGCACATAATCTTATCTCATTCTTTTTAAAAATATGCTTTATAATTTGGGATACTGTGCTAGTCTTATGTTCCTCTGAGAAAGCATGTAAGAATGATTACTAGTGATAACTTTTTTTTAAAAAAGCCAGCTGAAAGACTCTTATAAACCTGGTCTAATCCCCCTGACTCACCTCTTTATAGGTCTGTAACTTGTACGTTTTATCATAAAAATACCATTGCTACTTAAAGAAGTTTGTTTGTCTTCTACTTTCCTTCCAGGTTATACTCACTAAAAGAGTATATTATTCTCACATATGTTAATTCAAGATCCCTGTCAGATAGTTCATGATTTATAAATACTCATGAATTACTCAAGTTGTCAGGTATAATAGGACAATAAGAAAGTAGGCAGGCATTCCTACCATCCTACCATAAATTACTGAATAATAGCATCTGATTTTTTTTTTTTTTTGAACTAGCAAAGATAGCTGGAATGTAATCTAAAGCCAACGTATTCCAGGTTAGGTGACTGGTAACTTTCTAGGACAAGATAGTGAACTATGGACAGATCCATGATTTCCATGTCTAGGAACCCAGAATATCTATTTTGGAGTATTGTATCTTCTAAACTCGACATCTACATTTTGGCTCAAATTTCAGGTTATCTCTGACTGCAGGTCTCATAGTATCAGAAATAAAAGAAATGTCAAGGTCATTCTATTAGAGTTTGAATCTTCTCCACCTCAACAAGTTCAGGTACATGCCGTTTGTCTACTGACAACAGAAAATACTGCTAATGAAGCAACCCTTTCCATCTTGAGATGTTTTGGACTACGTAACTTATTATACTGCTCATTATCTTCTGTAAAGCAATTGATCATTAATTATATCCCAATTGCTCTATATTGGTCTTACATATTTGAAGATAAGTACATAGGACAGACACATTTAGTTTCTTTTTTTCCCATAATAGCCACTCCTTGTCCTTTACACATTCTTGGTGTCATACTCTTCATTTGGCCATCATTTAGTTGGAAATACGCCTTAAGTGTAGTATTCAGTACTGAATACATTGTTTTCACTACTGTGAAAAACAGAATGATTTTCTATCCTTCATTTTAGTGTATTATTTATTAATGGATTCTGCATGTTATAAACAAGGGTAGAATTAACCCTAAAAGATGTTTGCTTCTTATGAAAAAAAATGCTATTCTCATGTACAAGCATAGTTATAGATGTAGTACTAAGGCATATACAATAAATCTATAGCTTTAAAATTTCATTGGGGAAACTACTAGGAAATTTTTGAAGGGTTACTTCAGAGCAACAATGATAAAAATAGACTAGACTTAAGATCATCTGAGTTTCAGCTACACCATCATGCTATTAATTTCTGAGGCTATAGTCAAACAAATTGTTAACTACTTCATTTGTGCTACATCTGAAAGATATCTCCTATATGTTATGGTATTTAGTTTGTTTATGTTGTTGATTTGGGATTTTAGGGAGTGACAAATATTTTTGTTGTGGTGGTGGTGGTTGTTAATACACAACCAAAAGTAAGCTTATAACTGATTAAAATTGTCATTGTTAAGTTTTGTTTATTATTGCTTATCCAAATATTTTGGAACCTACTTCATCCATCTAATAATCATTTTATTCATAACTCTAATTATTTATATTTTTACTTCCTATCATCTAGATTGCTTTAGATTACTTATGCCGGCAATCTGCAGAGACAGTGATGAAGAGATGGACTGAAAATATGCCTTCTCCATTTTGTGTTAAAATCTTTAGTACTCAGGGCAGGTAGTGACTCAGCGTACATGTTACAATACACAATGACCACAGTTTGAGACTCCAGTGCCCACCTGCAGGAGAAAAGCTTGGCAAGTGATGAAACAATGTTAAATTGTTTAAAATAACAAGTAAATTATGATAGTTTTAAAATAAAGCTGTTCATATCATGTCTCTCTGTCTCTCCTCCTATCTTCTCCTTCCCTCTTGATTTCTGACTATTTATATACAATAAATAAATATAATAGAGAAATTAAAACAAATGCTACATTAAAAATCTTTTTAATTTTTTAATTATTTTTATTTATTGGATAGAGGTAGTCAGAGATAGAGAGGGGTGGGGAAAATAAAGAGAGAGAGACAAAGAGAAATCTCTACACCTGTTTCACCACTCGTGAAGCTCTTCCCCGTGCAGGTGGAGACCAGGGGCCCAAACCTGGGTCTTTGCACATTAATGTGTGCACTTAACCAGGTGCGTCACCACCTGGCCCCTCCATATTAAAAAATCTTTAGGAGGGGGTTGGGCGGTAGTGCAGCGTGTTAAGCACAGGTGGCGCGAAGCTGCAAGGACCGGCATAAGGATCCTGGTTCGAGCCCCTGGCTCCCCACCTACAGGGGAGTCGCTTCACAAGCGGTGTCTGTCTTTCTCTCCCCCTCTGTCTTCCCCTCCTCTCTCCATTTCTCTCTGTCCTATCCAACAACGATGACAACAATAATAACTACAACAATAAAAAACTACAAGGGCAACAAAAGGGAATATAAGTAAATAAATAAATATTTAAAAATCTTTAGGAATGTACTTTGACTAAGCTTTTCATTCATTTATTAATGTTAATAGCTGTACATTCCCATGAATAAAATGCAATTTTCAATGGTATTCATTTGTACATCATTAGAAGCCTTACTTAAATGTCTCATGGGAATCCAGATAGACCAACTCTATTATACTTTTTGGCAGTCTAATAACACAAGCAAAAAATAAATAAGTTTTAATCTTTTGTTCTTCTTTAATAAACTTCTGCCGGCTCACTGATTACTTTGTTATTTTCTTTATACTTAAAAGTTCTTTTTTGATAATTTGTAAAGCCACCTCTGTGAAATACTGTTTAAATTTTCACTGATTTTTATTTCTTTGAAAATGACTATCCTGTCACATTCAGTTGATTCTTGCTCTCTTTATTCATATGTTCATGGATATATTTTTACTTTAAAAAATCATTATAAATGTCTAGATCTGAAGCCTATATTTCTCAAGGTTTCTCATCAAAACATAGAATAAAATAGAGATTCTCTGTTTAACAGACCAATTATTAATACCACTTAATTCTTACTCGCTTTCAAATTAGATCAATGAAAGAACCATAAGACACTATATTTAGATCAGGTTAACATATTTTCTTAAATCATTTTACTTGGGGGATAATGGATAATGGCAGTCGAGTGTAACTGCTCATGCCCCCTTACGATAAGTATTTACAAATTGCTGTCATCCTCAGCTTAGGTCCTTCTTCACTCTAATGCACCAGGACCCAACGCCCAGTGTTATCTTAGCTTTCTCTTACTTTTCCCGCAGAGTTTATGTGCTAGTATGAACATATTACAGGAATTTTCTTACAGATTCAGCTGCTTAATATTTTTTCACTAAAAGTTGATGCTTTAATATGGAAATTTAAAACTGACAATATAAAATAAAAATAAACATCTATTGTATTTATTTATTTTGCCTCTGAGGTTATCAGCAGGGGCTCAGTGGGTGCCTGCACTATGAATCCTCTGCTACTGTGGACATTTTTTCAATTTTTTTTTTTTTTTTGGATAAGACAGAGAGAAATTGAAAGGAGAGGGAAAGATAGAGGGGGAGAGAGAAAGACACCTGCAGACCTGCTTCACTGTTTCTGAAGTGACTCCCCCCACTACCTAAAAGTGGCGAGGCCGGGGCTCCAATCGGGATCCTTGAGCTGCGCCCTTGTGCTTCGTACTATGTGCGCTTTACCTGATGTGCCACCGCTCCCCCCACCCCCAGTTATCTTTAGTTACCAATAGGCAGGTGGCCAACTGAGGGATCCCCATGTTCCAGGGGATTATTATTATTTTTTTTATGTGTGTGCTTCCAGGGTTATTTCTGAGGCTCCTTGTAGGCACTGGAATCCACTGCTCTTAGTGGCCGCTCTTTTTTTTTTCTTTCCATTTTTACTGGGTAGGACAGAGAGAAATTGAGAAAGGAAGAGATAGGGAGAGAGAAAGACACCCACAGACCTGCTTTGTTGTCTGTGAAACATCCCCCCTGCAAGTGGGTGGGGGAAGGGAGATCAAACTCAGATCTTTGCATAGGTCCTTGAGTTTAGTATTATGTGTGCTTAGTCAGTGTGCCACTCCCCAGGGGTTTTTCTATTATTGTGTGTAGCTGGGCTTACAAATAAGAAGCTGGATAAGACACGTGGAATTCAACACAAAGTCTTGCTAATTTATCCATTAGGTCATCTCCCAGACCACCCTCTTGAACGTTCTGAGGTTTTCAATAAAGGTATAGAGTTTCCCCAAATCATGAGAGACCAACAATGTAATTCAAGATAATCCAAGACTTTGAAGTCAGGAGTCATGTATTAGATTATTTGAGTTCGACTTAGAGGTTACTGTATTCATCCTCTCCAGAGATTGTAAATATTCATCAGGGGGGTTGAGGGGGGTTGAGAAAGGCCTGAACATACTTCCAAGTAGAATTGTCTTTTACACATAAATCCTGTGGGTGGTGAAGTCTGGGTTATGCCTAGGAGGCAGGGGTTCATGAATATTGTTAACAGGACAGTGATAGCAGGAGAGTATAATTTGAAAAATAATTGCATAGAACAAGTAAATTATGATAGTTTTAAAATAATAAAGCTGTTCATATTCTGAATACTGGGAATAATTTTGGAGTAGTCATTTGAATACATATTACAGATCTTGTACCTATAAAGTTTCTAAGTTCTTTCAGGGAATTTTATGAGTTAATGTGAACCATTATCTAACAACTATGTCCACAGATTCTTGCTTTTGTTTCTTTAGTAGTGTTAGATTCTTATTGTTGCCATAATACATCATTACAAATTTAGCAGTTTAAAAGGGAAAATACATTGTCTCATAGTTCTATAGTTCAGAAAGCTGAGTGGGATCAGGTTAATTCCTCTGCTCGGGGGCTCAAAAGGGAAAAATCAAGATTTGCTAGTCAGCCTAAACTTAAATGAAGGAAAAGTACACAATCACATTTACTCAGATTATTAACTGAATGTCATACTACAATAGGACTGAAGTATTCATTAGTTTGTGACTCAGTCCGAGGTCATTCTTAGGTTTCAAAGAATGCTAGCAGATTTTTTGTCTCATGGTCTCCTACTTCCATCTTCAAAATCGTCAAGAATATGTTGAGTCTCATATTTCTCATATTTCAAATCTTTCTGACTTCTTTCATCTCATCCCATTTGTATTTTTCTCTTCTTCTTCCAAGGATTCATGTGATTACATTGATTCCACTCATATATCCAAGATAATCTTCCTTTTGTTAAATTCAATAAACTAGTAGCCTTAATTACATCTGCGAAATCCCTTCACAGCAGTACTCAGATTAGCATTTGATTTTAGTCAGTAATGGGAAAAAGCTTGAAGGGACATATTCAGAATCCTGAGTACTACAAAGTGTGATGAGTTAATTCAGAGTGAACTAGAATTAAAAGCACTAGAAGATACTTAAAGAGACATTTGCCTGGAAAAATGTTTCTAACATTTTAACAAACCACCAATTAAAAAATTAAATTCTGTATATTTTCACAAACTATGAATTTAGAAATTGATATAGATGAAGTATTTCTAACTACTACCTGATTGCTCAAGTGGATAGCTTCATGGCTAATGATCAATCTTTTCTATTAGAAGTTTCAGTTAAGTATGCTTTCATTTTTGTGCATTTTATTTTTTTAATAGGTGGTGGTTTTCTTGAGAGAAATTATTTAAACAAGAGAAAAGATATTCTGTAATTACAATTAGGGATGTTATTTTCCAGGAATCAATTATCACTATAAATTAAGTACTAAATTCCAGACTCAATCATTTATAAGTATTTACTAGAGAAATGCTAGTTTTGACTATTTTCTTTTGGAAATCAACTTCATGAGGACTGTTAGACATACATGAATTGAATTATGTTATTTAAAAATATATAGTACCAGTATTCCAAAGTATATCTAATCAAAATTAGTTTTCCACATTTGATAAAAACTACTTATTGAAATTATCTACTTCTTTACCTCTTTATTTCTTTTTCTCTTTCCATTCATTGGAAGGATTAACAGTTTATAATAATACAGTTGTTGATACATATGTAATATATCTCAATATTCTGCAAAACCTCTCATCCCTAGACTAGGTCCTATACCACCACCAGGCACCATCACCTGAAAGCTCCCCTCCCCATGGTGCAATACAAACAATGTCCCACAAGGGTCAAAGAGATTTTGCTGACAGAAGACAGAGTCTGTATGCTTAAAGATCCAGATCCAATTACCAAGTCACATATTTACTGCAATGCTCTGGTCTCTAAATCTCTATCTCTTGAAGATTATATATATATAATGTTAACCATAAATGTACAAATGATGTACTAACCATAAAGTAAACCTGGGTTGTGAGAAAAATCAGTGGAAGGTTAAGAAAAAATGATGGTGTTATAACAATGGATTTTTTTAATTTTTTATTTTTTTATTATCTCTATTTATTGGACAGAGACAGCCAGAAATCAAGAGGGCGATAGAGAATGAGAGAGATAGAGAGACACCTGCAGCCCTGCTTTACCACTCGCAAAGCTTTCCCCCTGCAGGTAACAATGGCATTTAAAAGACTAGATAACTGGGAACAGTGTACACTAGAAATCTGAGCGGTGATAAACTGAATTAAAAATTCAATTAAAGAGACATGTACTTTCACTTAGAATGAAGATACAAAGTTTTTATATAATAGAGATTATAGATCAAGATTTATAGTCAACCCTGATCTCTGACCTTGGAAGAACTTCTGTAGTTTCCACTGGAGGTGAGTTGGGTGGCACAGAATCTGGTGGGGGGAATGGTATGGAATTATACCTCTACTATATATTTTTAATTTTTATTTATAAAATGGAAACACTGACAAGACCATAGGATAACAAAGGTAAAATTCCACACAGTTCTTATCACCAGAACTCCATATCCCATCTCCTCCCCAATAGCTTTCTTATTCTTTAACTCTTTGGTAAATTACTAATAAAAAATGGAAAAAAAATCTATTTACTAGCTGGAGAAAAAGAACCAGTCTGTCTATCTACCTCTCTTCCTCCACCTCTCCACTCAATTTCTCTCTGTCCTATAAAATAAAATATAAAGAAAAACATAGGAGAAAAATTGACTACTCGGAGTGTTGGATTATAGTGCTGGCAGCAGCCCCAGTGATAACCCTAGTGTTGATAAGAAAATAATAAAAAAAGAAAAGAAAAGAACTTCAGAAGCAGTGAACTTAGTGTGTAGGCATGGAACCCCAGCAATAACCCTATTGGCAATAAAGAATGAAAATAGAAATAGTGTAGATTAAACATCTCAGAGTTATCAGCTTTCCCTAATATAATTTATATGTTAAAGTTCTTAAAATTCCATTCTTGAAAATAAAATTCAATATCTAATACAATTATTTTTGTACTGAATATCAAATGTGGTTAGTTGCATAGATGGTTAGTCAGAAGTGGAATTTAAATCATATCCCTACTTCACAACTTTCCACATCAGTTTGTATTCTAATTGGAAGTAATGAACATTTACAATTGCCAAGGACAGATTCTAAGCTAATTATTTAACATAGGACTAATGAGGCATTAAATGTCTGTTGCTAATAATAAATAGCATGAAAATATTTTCAAACTGAAATTATTATCATTTACTACTACTTTAATCAGATTGTTTATAAGTCTTACTTTTGTTTATAAATTTCATCATGCTTATAACCTTGTTAAATATTTTTGCTCACTTAACATATTCGAATTGTATATATTAGTTATAACATTGTCTTGGGGTGATACTTAGAAAAATACTGTAAAAAGAATAAATGATTTATTAAGCTTTAGTAAATCATCTCAACCTGCATAGTGTTCCAGAAAACAAACAGAAACAAGCATGTTTGGTTCCCGGAAGATGGCGGACTGAGAAGCTGCTAGTGGCTTGAGCTCTGACCACATCTCCTGGAAATGGTAGCATTTTCTGCCTTTAGTAGGACAGTCAATAAGGGGTCCTAGCGGGAACACCAAGGAAGTGACTATAACTTAATTTGGGTTAAGAATTAGAGTAGGAAAAAAGGGGAAAAAATTTTTTTTCCTTTTAATTTTTAAGCATAACTCCTCCCCTTTGCCCCCCCCATAACCAGTCCCTGGGGACCAGCTCCTAGCAGGCTTCCCTGCTAGGAGCCTCTTTCTTTACCAAATTCCTGTCCCACCAGGGAGTATCATTCATTCTAAATCGATACCCTTCTGAAACCTCTGGCCTTTTTTCTTTCTAAGTAGCCAACCCCCCCACCTCACCCCACATAGCTAATTAAATAATTCAAAATAAATAAATTAAAAAAAACCCTTTCCTTTCACTGCTCTTTTATGACTGCTCTTTTTCTTATCTTTTTCTTTTTTCTCTCTCTCTTTCTTTTTTTTTCTTTTTCTCATTCTTGTCATCCTTTCTTCCTTAATCCTACAGTTTCCAAAGCCACAGCCCCCAGCCCCCACACCACCAGAGTGTGCTTTCTTGAATTCACTGGTACACATTTGGGAATTATTTGGGGGAAGAATTCTGACTCAGTGTGGACTCTCACTGCGAGTGTCTCTGCTCAACTTCCCTTCCTCCTTTAGCCACCCCTAGAATATACAGTGGATAGTAGATTTGCATAACTGTCTATTTCAGCTATCCTTGTCAAGTCCTGCGGTTTTTTGTTTTTTTTTTCCTCATTCTTAACAATCAGCTGCCTCTGATCACAAGGTTTGAGGTAATCTGGGACAGGGTTTTTATTTTATTTTATGTTATTTATTTATTTTTTTAACCCTGCTCTATTTTACTATTAATATTATATAAAGGCATCTATCTTCCCCCCCCCCCTTTAGGTTGATCAGAATTAACTCTTAGCATATATTTCAGTGCTAGGGTAGTGGGCATCTTACCTATTGTGGCAGGAACTTGTCTCCTTAATCCTACTTCCTCTGCAGACTCTCCCTTCCCTCCCCCCCAGCTAATCAAAAAAATTAAATTAAATTTAAAATAAAGTAATAATAAAAAAACTTTCCTTTCACTGCTCTTTAATTACAGCTCTTTTTCTTATTTTTTCCTTTTTCTCTCACTTGTCCATTCTTTCTTCTTCTTTTTCTTTTTTTTTTATCTTGTCATACACTTCTTCCTTCCTTCTTCTTTGCCTTCCTGAATTTGTGAATTATTTTGGGGAAGAAATCTGACTCAGAGTGGACTCTCTATGTGTGTATCTCTGCTTTAGTTCCCTTTCCCCTCTGGTTACCCCTAGAATATACAGTGGATAGTAGATTTGCATAACTGTCTATTTCAGCTATCCTTGTCAAGTCCTGCGGTTTTTTGTTGTTTTTTTTTCCTCATTCTTAACAATCAGCTGCCTCTGATCACAAGGTTTGAGGTAATCTGGGACAGGGTTTTTATTTTATTTTATGTTATTTATTTATTTTTTTTTACCCTGCTCTATTTTACTATTAATATTATATAAAGGCATCTATCTTCCCCCCCCTTTAGGTTGATCAGAATTAACTCTTAGCATATATTTCAGTGCTAGGGTAGTGGGCATCTTACCTATTGTGGCAGGAACTTGTCTCCTTAATCCTACTTCCTCTGCAGACTCTCCCCTCCCTCACCCTCCTAGCTAATCAAAAAAATTAAATTAAATTTAAAATAAAGTAATAATAAAAAAACTTTCCTTTCACTGCTCTTTAATTACAGCTCTTTTTCTTATTTTTTCCTTTTTCTCTCTCTTGTCCCTTCTTTCTTTTTCTTTTTTTTTTTATCTTGTCATACACTTCTTCCTTCCTTCTTCTTTGCCTTTCTGAATTTGTGAATTATTTTGGGGAAGAAATCTGACTCAGAGTGAACTCTCTATGTGTGTATCTCTGCTTTAGTTCCCTTTCCCCTCTTGTTACCCCTAGAATATACAGTGGATAGTAGATTTGCATAACTGTCTATTCTTGTTATCCCTTCTTTCTTTTCTCTTTCTTATTCACTGGGATTTGGTTACTATTTTTTCACGGACTGGAGAAACTGTTTGGCTAACTGGTAACGATAAAACTGCTTCAATACTTGCTTCAGTTGCTACTGTAATTCCTGAGGTTGGTGAGTGCAATTGTCATAAAGGTATTTAGTACAGTGTTGCTTGTACTCATGACACAACAACTGAGGAACAACAAAGCATATAAAAAAAAAAGAAACACATAAATAAAAAAAAAATGGGTAGATCAAAAACAAATAAAACTGCTACTCCAATGAATGAAGACAAGAGCCCAGAAGAAACTACAAATCAGCCAGAAGTAACCATAGATAAGAAAAGTATGCAAGCAATAATAAACTTATTAATCACAGAAATGAAAACAACACTGGAGGAAATGAGTGGCAGTATTAAGGAAACAACAGTTGAGACCCCCAAGGAAAATACTGATTATCTTGAGGCAATTAGGGAACTGAAAGCTTAAATAGCTGTAATGAAGAAAGAAGCTGAGGCAAGGGAAAGCACATTAACAGAAGCAGAAAACAGAATTAGTCAGACAGAGGATGAGTTAGAGAAAATGAAGAAAGAGGTGAAAGAGCTTAAAAAGAGATTGAGAGACACTGAAAACAACAACAGAGACATATGGGATGATCTCAAAAGAAGTAACATTCGTATAATTGGCCTGCCAGAGGAAGAAAGAGAGGAAGGGGAAGCAAACATCCTAGAGGAAATAATAGAAGAAAACTTCCCAGACCTGAATAACAGAAAGGACATCAAGATTCAAGAGGCCCAGAGAGTACCAAACAGAATCAACCCAGACCTGAAGACACCAAGACATATCATAGTCACAATGAGAAGAAGTAAGGATAAAGAAAGAATCCCAAAGGCTGCAAGAGAGAAACAAAAAGTCACATACAAGGGAAAACGCATAAGATTATCTGCAGACTTCTCCACTCAAACTCTAAAAGCCAGAAGGGAGTGGCTAGATATCTATCGAGCCCTGAATGAAAAAGGGTTTCAACCAAGGATAATATATCCTGCTAGACTTTCATTCAAACTAGATGGAGGGATCAAAAGCTTCTTAGACAAACAACAGTTAAAGGAGGCAACCATCACCAAGACAGCCCTGAAAGAGGTTCTAAAAGATGTCTTATAAACAAGAACATCACTACAATACTGGCAATATATCAGAGCAAACAAAAAAATTTTTTTTTGAACAATGGCACTACAATACATTAAATCCATAATATCAATAAATGTCATTGGCTTAAACTCACCCATCAAAAGGCACAGGGTGGGGGGATGGATCTGAAAACATAACCCAACCATATGCTGCTTGCAAGAATCCCATCTGTCACAAGATAAACAGACTTAAAGTGAAAGGATGGAAAACTATCATACAGGCTAACAGACCACAAAAAAGGGCAGGAACAGCCATTCTCATCTCAGACATGATAGATTTTAAATTAAATAAAGTAATAAAAGATAGGCAAGGACATTACATAATGATTAGAGGATCAATCAGCCAAGAAGACTTAACAATTATTAACATCTATGCACCCAATGAGGGACCATCTAAATACATTAAGCACCTACTGAAAGAATTTCAAAAATACATCAATAGTAATACAATAATAGTGGGAGACTTCAATACCCCACTCTCACACTTAGAGAGATCAACAAAGCAGAGAACCAACAAAGATACAAGAGAATTGAATGAAGAGATCAACAGACTAGACCTCTTGGACATTTTCAGAGTCCTTCACCCCAAAAAACTGGAATACACCTTCTTCTCAAATCCACATAACACATACTCAAGGATAGACCACATGTTAGGCCACAAAGACAGCATCAATAAATTCAAGAGCACTGAAATCATCCCAAGTATCTTCTCAGACCACAGTGGAGTAAAACTAACATTTAACAACAAACAGACAATTATTAAAAGTCACAGAATTTGGAAACTAAACAAAATACTCCTTAAGAACCACTGGGTGAGAGAGTCACTCAAGCAGGAAATTCAAATGTTCCTGGAAACAAATGAAAATGAAGACACAACCTATCAAAATATTTGGGACACAGCTAAAGTAGTACTGAGAGGGAAACTTATAGCCATACAATCACATATTAAACACCAAGAAGAAGCTCAAATGAACGACCTTACTGCACACCTCAAGGACTTAGAGGAAGAGGAACAAAGGAACCCTAAAGCAACCAGAAGGACAGAAATCACTAAAGTTCGAGCAGAAATAAACAACATCGAAAATAAAAGAACCATAGAAAAGATCAATTTAGCCAAATGTTGGTTCTTTGAAAGATTAAACAGAATTATAAAAGCTAATGCAGTTTCACTATTAAAATGAGTCCAGATTCACCCTCCAATAGAGTGTGGTGTCTATCTGTTCTCCCTCGCGCCAACTCCTAACCCACCGGGGAGGTTGCCTTCGAGACCCCTGGCCCTCCTGCTGCTCATCCACTGTGGTGGTCCGCGGCACATTACATTTCATATCCTGAGACTAGATATTCTATTGTAGTCCTTGAAAAGAACTAAGATGCTTAATTTTTCTATAGCAGTTGACTTAGTTGAAGAACATAATCTACAGAATGCTGTCTTATTGTTTATTTATCTAAAATGATACAAAGAACTATCAACATGACTGAAATTAATTGTAGTATGAATTTAATTAATTTGAGAACTATGCTATTTTCTTCTTTCTTCCTACCTCCTGATCTCTTATTTAGTAAGATTTACATTCATTCCATCTCTAAAATTTCTATGTTCTTGATCAAGAGTAGTTATATGAACAACTCAAAGAGAAAACCAGACTGAATTATTTTTATTGGTATGGACATGCATTATATGACTGATTATAGTTTGTCTTCCTAATTATATTTTCTACAGGCTAATATGCAAATGATACTTCAATCTTTGCATCTATGACCCAGAATATTGGGAACCGAATAAATAAAGAAGAGGTTTAGCCAGCATAGGAGTTGAGTCTATAAACAGAATTTACATATTGGCCTCCATGAAATACCAAAGGGACCACAGACAAGCACAAGACTTTAGAGTTATTAAGCAAAACCAATCATTTCTATTCCATTGGTAGAAAGCATTTGATATAATGGGTATGTTTACTTGTTTGTGTAAATGATGACAATTTACACATGTTCGCTTAGCATGTTTGACACACACAAGTGCACCTGAGAATAAACACACACAATTTCAATGAAATTTATCTTATTATTTCCAGCATATGAACTAGAATATAAAGAAAACTGATATAGAGAGCTTATACTAACTTGTTCAGGTATGGGTGGGCTATCAAGATTGCAGGTAGGAGAGGGAAAGAGAAAGCATTTGATAAAATGTAACGAAGAAGTTCTATGGATTCCCTTCTGAGCATCTGTGAAGTCAAGTGCTGTGAACCCCAATCTACTTCCTGAAATTAATAGCCAGGTGTTATGGTAGTTATGTACTTTGATAATTAATTATGGCTCTGGTAGCAGTAGAGAGAAGAAACTACTACAACACATGAGCTGGGGTGATAAAGAGAAAGCATCAATCATACATGACAGGAAAGTCAAAGATTGCCTTTCTGCCTGGTCTGCTTTCATTTGTGACTTTTCAGAGTTTCTTTCACTGACTTCAAAGTCAGAGGCACCATTTCTCATAGCATGTACCCTTTTTAAAAATATATTTATTTTATTTTAATGAGAGAGGAATACAGGAAGAGAGAGAGAGATACAAGAGCACTTCTTAGCTCTGGCTTATAATTGTGCTGGGGACTGAACATCAGGCCTCAGAACCTCAGGCACAAAAGTCTTTTGAATAAGCATTATGCTGTCTTCCAAGCTATATCTTATTATCTTCCGTTAGTAATAAATAACCTATGACCATTCATTCCCAATAAATGTAAACAAAATCAAATGTATTTTCTAGCAGTACTAGCATTTATCAGACAGTAATGGCAGGATCTAAAAGAAATCAAAACAGTTTATACAAAGTTTTCATTTGTTGATTTTTTTTTTATTCAATAAATGTATTGATTTCTTCAATGAAGAATAAACTCTAGCAAAGCAAAGTGCAAGTATGGATTCAACGATTAGTAGTTGCCCTGGCAGCACAGGTCAGCTCACACTATCCCTGTTTTACAATGTTGTAATAATGTCAGCTTAAGCAAGTGGGCAAAACAAGTAAACCTCTCCAAAGTTTCATGGCACAGTATAGTACATTACAAAGTTGAGAGATAGAAACACAGTCCTTATTCTGCTGGCAATCACTGGTATAAATAAGATATTTATGTTGTTTTTAAAAATGTATTTATTATGATAAAGAAGAGACAGAGAGAAAGAGAAAAGTTCTCCACCTCTAGCAGTATACTGATTGGCTGGGAACTGAACCCACGTGAGATCTCACAAATACAAGAAACACTTTACTCACTGAGCCACCTCTGCAGCAGCTGAGACATGTAGAAGCAGGAAGAATATAACATTTGGTAGAGTGGAAGAAAACTAGGTTCTGGATTCCATTTTGCTAGCTGTCTTGGACAGAAACTTCTATAGCTTTCAGTATTCGGTCTATAACTGGTTTTGGCCAAATCAAGAGCCCATTATCCAGATTTCACATGTGTATTTATGTGCTTCCAGATAGAGACTCACATTATATGGAAGGCTTTATTCATCAAATTCTTTAATAATTACTTAATGACATTAAAATATGCTTAAAATAATTTTGTATGTACTAAAGAATTAGCTCTTTATAATTTCCATTCCACTATAAAATGAAACTTCAAGAAACATAATTAAATGAAAAATATTAAAATATGAAATAAAATTGAGGGCTGGGTTAATAGCATAATTATGATGCAAAATATTCTCACGCCTCAGTTTCCAAGGTCCCAGGTACAATCCCCTCCACTACCATTAGCTAGAAGCAAGCAGTGCTATGGAGTCTCTCTCTTTTCTCTTCTTCTTCTAGCGTTTGCCCTTCTTCCGTAGCCAGTCAACAGCGTCAGGTTGAGCCTGATGTCAAGTTTCGAGACCTCCTTTGAATCTGGAGAGGTGGCAGTCGTTGACTATGTGGGTCATAGTCTGTCTGTAGCCGCAGGGGCAGTTCGGGTCGTCTCTGGCTCCCCAGCTATGGAACATAGCGGCGCACCGGCCATGGCCTGTTCCATAGCGATTGAGGAGGGCCCAATCATAATATGCTAGGTCAAAGCCGGGTTGACGCTCGCAGGGGTCTGTGAGGAGGTGTTTGTTCTTTACCTCAGCTGACTGCCAGCTCTGTTTCCAAAAGACTGGAACAAAGAAGTTCAGTGTAGGTGTAGGGGACCAGATTGGGTGACGAGACGTCAAGCGTTGGACAGGGTGGGCGAAGATATCCGCGTATATTGGCAGATCCGGTCGAGCGTAGACGTGGGAAATGAACTTAGATGATGCCGCATCCCGACGAATATCTGGCGGGGCGATGTTGCTAAGAACTGGCAGCCATGGAACCGGGGTGGAACGGATGGTTCCAGAAATGATCCTCATGGAGGAATATAATTTGGAATTGACCAAGTGGACATGGGGGCTACGGAACCATACTGGGGCACAGTATTCTGCAGTGGAATAGCATAATGCCAGAGAGGATGATCGTAGTGTGGAAGCGCTCGCACCCCATGAGGAGCTGGCCAGTCTTGCAATGATGTGATTCCTCGCACCCACCTTTGCTGCAGTTTTTATGAGATGTTCCTGAAATGACAGAGTGCGATCGAGAGTAACGCCAAGATAGACTGGCTGGGCTTCATGCCGGATTCTCATACCGCCAAGCTGCACATTAAGCTCACGCGAGGCCGAGGCATGTTGTAGATGGAAAACAGATGATACCGTTTTTGCAGTGCTAGGGATTAGTCGCCATTTTTTACAGTAATCAGATATCAGAGACATGTCTTTCGTGAGTGTTTCCTCGAGGATGTCGAACTTGGATGCCTGAGTTGCACTGCAGATGTCATCGGCGTAGATGAAATTCCTTGAAGAAGTTTCTGGGAGGTCATTGATGTAAATATTAAATAGCGTAGGAGCCAGAACAGAGCCCTGTGTGTGTCTCTCTCTTCCTCTTTTACTGTCCCACTCTCCTCTTTCCCTCTCTGTATGTCATTTTCTTTAAATTAAAAATAAAAATCAAATATAGACCAAATAAATCCCTTGTTTCTATTTTTCTATAAAATACTCGGTTAAAATTGTTATAAATGTTTCTAAGTCTTTTCTTAGCAGTAGTCCACAAGCCACACACTGTGTAGCAACTGTTCCAACATTCCTTCTAGATTTAAACTTGGAAGTTTCTCAATGAAATCAGATATCGTGGGAGTCAAGTGGTAGCGCAGCGGTTAAGCACAAGTGGCACAAAACGCAAGGACTAGACGGAAGATTCCGGTTCGAGCCCAGCTCTCCACCTTCAGGGGAGTCGCTTCACAGGTGGTGAAGCCGGCCTACAAGTGTCTATCTTTCTTTTCTCCATCTCTCTGTGTCCTATCTAACAATGATGACATCAATAACAACAACAATAACTACAACAGCACTAAAAAAAAAAAAACAAGGGCAACAAAAGGGAAAATAAAAAAATAATGACAATGTATGACTGTAACAAAAATCACAACGGAAAATAATAAAATATCTTTCTTTCAGTCACTTGTGATTATTTATGGTACATAAACAATGAAAGTAGAATGCAGGGTAACCACATGGGAGCACCATGCAAAGACAGGATATGCTGTGGTGTTTCTCCTTCTCTCTCTGTCTGTCTCTCCTATGTCTTCTATGTATACATGAAGAGAAGAGCCCACAAGAAGCAATGGCTTCTTGTAGACATGAAGAAAAATTCCTAAGCTCACATTCATTTTACTCTATTACCTCACTTTTCTATACCTTAGTTTTTTCTCCCGAAAGAGGGTGGTTATAATAATATCTGACTTGTTTCTGAGGGTTAGGGAGCAAATGAGATAAAATATGAATCAATTGTCTCCAATTTTCAAGGTTAATTAGTTATGTAATTCCACACATTAATAATTCAGGAAAGTTATTTAACTCCTGTGAGCCTCCGCATATTTATCTGTCAAAGAGAGTTCTGATACTGATCTTCCGACATCAAAAGTGATATTGTAAAAATTGTGTGATGTGATGTAAGCAGGCGTTTTGAAGTGTAAGTTAAGCCTAACAAATTCAGAGAATCTTATAGCCATCCTATGATTTAGGAAATTAAGATAGTATGAATGAAGTACCTGTAGATGATATAAAAACTTTATCTTTAAGAAAGAAAAGTTAGGGAAAAGTTCTACTATTGAAATTCTAGAACACTAACTACCAATACTATTATAAGTGGTTAGGAAACAGTAAATTAAGCTTTGTAATGCTTCCCCAAAGGAAGTAGAAACACAACAGTTATTACTTGGAGTTTAAATTGGACTGGGAACGGCAGGCAGCATGCATTACACAGAAGCAATGCTTCAGTGATAGTGAAGTGAACCAAATGACACTGCAAGACTTTTCCATATTTAATGTTTAACAAGCAAAAATACTTGCATTAATGCAGTAATGGCTATGGAAGTCATCACCATGGGAATACTCAATCAAAGCTTTAATAAGCATCAAGCTATGAAACCCTATTTTCCCTTTCAAGTGCAACTCATTCAACTTTCAGGGAATTGCTAAGTTCTCACACTTAGCAAAAGCCTGAGTGACAGCCTGATGTAAACAGAAGTAATTTGTGTTGATAAATATAAAAGAGTATTTTGTGTTTATTCCAGTTTGACAGGAGATGTAGAATGTGTGGACTGCAACAGAATCTAGGATAGCCCGAAAACAATAATAAGAAGACAAGGCCTTTAGGGAACTAGGATGTCCAGGAGAAAGGATCAACATAGTGAAATAAAGCACTGCACCACGAATATATATGATAAAATTTCCATTAATTACAAACTTCAAGAACTGGAGGGATGAGACATGGCTTCCAATAAATAGGTGTTTTAATGCTAGTCACTGAAACTATAATAAAATGAGTTGACCCTCTCATGATTTTGTTCCAGTTTGTGTATTTCTAAACTAGTATTTCTCCATTTATGGGGAAAGTGAAAAATTTCCCAGTCATATTTGGTTTGTCATAGCAAGGGAATGTTATACTACTGAAACCTTGTAGGTACAAAATATTCTCCAAAAGAGCACATCCACAGAACCAATCACCCATTCACAAACAGCAAATTAGCTTGTCCTAAAGGCAACAAAGATTAATAAATTATTTTTTAATATTTTATTTATTATTGGAAAGAGACAGAGAAAATTTGAGAGGAGAAGGGTAGTTAGAGAGAAGAGAGGCAAAAAAAAACACCTGCAGAACTGCTTCACCACTCGTGAAGCTTTCCCCTGCAGGGGGGACTGAGGGCTTGAACCCAGGTCCTTGTGCATTGCAACGAGTGCATTCAACCAGATGTACCAACACCTAGACCCAATAAACTGCTTTAATCTGAACAACCCAAAAGGGTATAGTATGGGAGTCATTTTCAGCATGAAAACTATTTTTTTTAAATCAAGACTTTTTGTTACTTTTTAAGATACTTTTCTAACTGAAATTTGTTTTAACTATAAACCCGGCAGAAAATATAATATTCATTTCTATAATAGGCACAGTGCTTTCTTTTTCAGTAGCTTATTTTTCAATTAATAAGATGTAGTTGCTTTTTTTTTTACAGTGAATGCCAATACATGAGTTGGAGAGCTCAACTTCCAGAAGAGAAATTACTTAACAAAATTATTAAATGTCTCTGATCAAAGAACATGTAGGGCATACATTGAGGAGGTCCTTCTTCCTCAGTGTGGAGACCCTGATATAAGGTGGTGCAAAAGGACCTGAGTCTGGGGTGAGTGTTTTGCACACATGCATCATGGAGAATGTGGGAATTATGCCCATGAGCCGGAAGCTGTACGGTAGATCAGGATTACTCCAGTAAACTGATGAAAATGTCCACATTTACTGGGAGCCTGAAGGGAAATTTCAAAACACTCACATGTGGAATCTAGAGAACTGATACACATGAACTTGCAAACATGATCAACAACAACAAAAGCAAACTCTCAGACTTGTGAAAACTATGATGGTTATCTTTGGGAAGTGGGAGGGTAAGGACACAGAACTTGTTGGTGGATGTGATGTGGAGCTATACCCTCTAGTCCTAAATTTTGTAACCCACTATAATCACAAATGAAAAAAGTGGGAATGGAAATAATAAAAGTTTTAAACACATGAAATATCCAAAAGGCCGGGTGGGGGTGATAGCAAAAAGACTCATGCCTGAGGCTCCAAGGTCCCAGGTTCAATTCCCCCACACCATCATAAATCAGAGCTGAGCAGTGCTCTGGTTAAATATATACATCCAAAAGGTTAATTCCCCTATTCTTGACCATATAGGATGTTGGTATGAATTCTTTATTTACCTGTATCATGGGAAATATGGTAGATGAGAGCCAAAGTTATACATTGACCTAGTTTTTATTCCCCAAATCTTTATCAACTTTTCTCTCTTTCTCCTTCCTTCTCTTTCTTTCTCTTTCTCTCTCTTCCTTTCTTTCCTTCTCTCTTTCTCTTTTTGTCACTAAGATGATCTCAATCTCAAAGATTATCTCAGTGCCTGAAAGATGAATCCACTGTTCTGGCAAACATTTTTTTTTCCCATTTTTTCTTTTCTTTTTTATTTGATGGGACAGAGAAATTTTTTAAAAATATTTATTTTATTTTTATTATTTTATTCCCTTTTGTTGCCCTTGTTGTTTTTTTTATTGTTGTAGTTATTATTATTGTTGTCGTCATTGGATATGTCATTGTTGTTGGATAGGACAGAGAGAAATGGAGAGAGGAGGGGAAGACAGAGAGGAGGAGAGAAAGACAGACACCTGCAGACCTGCTTCACCGCCTGTGAAGCGACTCCCCTGCAGGTGGGGAGCCGGGGTTCGAACCGGGATCCTTATGCCGGTCCTTGTGCTTTGCGCCACCTGTACTTAACCTGCTGCGCTACAGCCCGACTCCCAGAGAAATTTTTAAAAAGGAGAGGGACATAGAGATGGAGAGAGATAGAGAAACACCTGAAATACTTCTTCACTGCTTGTGAAGCTTCCTCCCTGCGTGTGGGAAGCGAGGACTTGAACCCAGGTCCTTGAGTACTGTAACATGTGTACTTAACTAGTTGTGCCAACATCCACCTCCCTGATTCCCAGTTTCAAAATTAATTCTCATTCATTAGTATGAAACAATCTACATGCGGTAGTACAGCGGGTTAAGTGCAGGTGGCCCTAAGCACAAGGACCAGCCTAAGGATCTCTGTCCCCAGCTCCCCACCTGCAAGGCAGTCACTTCATAAGCAGTGAGGCAGGTCTGCGGTGTCTTTCTCTCCCCCTCTTGTCTTCCCCTCCTCTCTCCATTTCTCTCTGTCCTGTCTAACAATGACAACATCAATAACAACAACAATAAAACAACAAGGGCAACAAAAGGGAATAAATATTTTTAAAAAACCTACATGAATAAATCTTGAATTGCTATTCCTTTAAACTTTGCATGACAATACATGAAAAATGTCAGAGCCAGGACAAGTTATTAGAAAATGTTTCCTTGTTTGTCACAAAATCATCTTGTCACGTAAAATTACAATAAAAATGAGCCTCTGTTTATTAGGTTGGGGAAAAATAAAAACAAAAGCAAAACCATATAAATAAAAGCAAACAATGCAGAAAAGATTATATGACTTTATATACAGCCAAAATACTCAAAACATTTTCCCTGATGTATTATTTTTACCATTCCTGTTTCTTTCCACCGGTTTTCAGTGTACATATATCCAAACTATTATAATAGTATTTTAAGAAACACAATCCTCCCACCCCTACATTCTGTAGGGTCTATAGATGAATTTCATACGGAAAAACTGTAAAAAAACAAACAAACAAACAAAAAACCTTTAACTTTTACCTAATTAAAGTAGCTGGACTTTTTTGATATTTCACATATTTTATAATTAATGGAAGTTGAAATAAGACAGTCTGGTAATAGTGCCCTTGGTAAATACATTACAGTGCATAAAAACCAGAGTTCAAGACCCAGGTCCCCACCTTAAGGGGATTGCTTTATGAGCAGTGAAGCAGTGCTGCAAGTCTGTCTCTTTGTCTCGCCCTCTCTGTCTCCTCCTTCCCTTTTGATTTCTCTCTGTATATATATATATAATATATATATATATGCTTAAAATAAATGAGATCAATTCTGATATGAAGTTTCTAAATTAACTTTCCTAAAATTATTAGATGACTTATAATTGATGAGTTTAAACAGGATAAAATAGATAAGTTTGTAGGTAGTTCCAATATCATCTAATGCATATTACATTTCAAAAGTTTTCCATTGTTAGAGAGAGAGGGAAAGAAAGAGAGAGAATATAGTTGAGAACTCATGCATGTGTGAGTTCACTGCTCTTGGCCACATCTTTCATCCAGAGAGTGACAGAGAAAGTAATAGAAACTATAGCTCAGAGTTTTTTCTGGATTTCCCCATGTAGTATTAGGACCTCTGGTGTCAGGATGTGTACCCAGCCATGTGAGCTATCTCTCCAACCTTGTCTCTGTTAATTATACATTATTAACGATTCATTTATCATTAATAAAAGTTATTATTCCAGATGCTTATTGAAAGCCCATTCAGATAAGGTGAATAGGAATGATCAAAAAGCTTACAACTGAACAAATAACAGATCATCTTATCATGGTTTAATTATTTTTTATGAACCCCGCAATTTTGGAGATAGAATCATATGATAGTTATCTAGACAGTAACAGCAACAAAAAGGAACAGGAAAAGGAGAAGGGACAGGAAGAAGAGGGAGAAGAAGGAGAAAAAGAGAGGAAAAGAAAAACTTATAAAGGTTTTTTTCAAGAATATTTTATCTATTGCCAGACACTTCTTAAGGTACTGAGGATATCACACAAAACTGAAACTTTGGGGGGCTGGGTGGTATTCTGTCTTTGTCTTTCTGAAAAAAAGGCCAGTTGGTGATAAGCAAATAAGCAAAACAATATGTGTGTTTATGTGTTTCTCAGTATTCTAGCTGGCACAGAATTCCTTTTACATATTAATGGCATTGAATGTTGCCTTATAATTGCAGAGCTTAACAGTTTTCTAAATCACAGATAATAAATGTAGTTAGAGAAATAAGAGAGTAACTAAATCATGAACAGTAAGTGCTATCATAGAAAAGTTGGGTGAAGACAATGGAGAAATCAGTGAGGGAAATGAGGGAGGGAGGGAAGGAGAGAGAGAGAGAGAGAGAATTATAGGAAAAGTATTTGTGTGCACCTCAGGTAAATCATGCCCAAGAAAGAAAAAGTATCATAAATATTTCAAGAGGTTTACTTTCTAAACAATATTACTAATACCCCATTGGCACGATGGATGATTGGAAAAATAATACAAGTAAGACTGTACTGATTTTTTTAAATCAGTACATCTGGGCTTATCAGCACAGAAGACATGCATTTCTTTGAGTAAACTAGAGAATTAGTTACCACCTCTTGAAAATTGTATCTTAGATACTTCACCTCTATAACTGAAGCATAAAGTTCTGTCTCCAGAGAAAATGGGAGGTATAAATAAAGTTTAGTGAAATGCAAAAGTATATGTAGTGTTCACATTACTAGCACAATGTATAAAGTCTATTATTATCTTAAATAGTCTCAGTGGTATACTTAGCAATAGGCACAGCTTGACCCAATAGCTTAGCAGTAGGTTGAAAATGGCTTTCAGCACATGCAATGAATTCCATCTCCAAAGTTTGTTGCAAGAAGTGATTCTGTTCTCAGAGTCAGACAGAACAATGTAAGAAGGCAACAGTGATTTTGTTCTTTACTTTTGTTGTATCAAATAATATTAGAAACTAAATTCCTGATTAAAAATTATTACAAATGTCACGATAAAGGAGAGGTTACCAATATCAAAGGAACAGACACAATGATGTTCAAAGGTAATAGGAATAAAATGGCCCATATGAATACAGGGCCAGAGGGAGGAATAAAATAAATAATAAAAATAGTTTGCCACCTAGTTTTGAAGAAGTTATCTTCTCAGACTCCAGGAATTTAAGAAATTGGGATGCCATTGCCACTTAGGCAAAATAAGGTCACTACTCAAGTATGTCATAAAAATAATGAACAGGTATATAATATTTTTGAAATGCCAGTTGGAACATGGCAAACAAGTTCATCAAAATTTAAATTACTCTTCTAGCAGAAAAAGCAAACTTAAATGAATTTTACTTCAACATGTAAGTGCTAGAAGCAATATTTGGTAAATTTTCTAGTGTTCTACAAATGTCATCTGTATTTTAAGAACTGATTTCTTTAATTTTATAATAAAGAAATTTTATACACTATATCACTTCCCAGTGTCTCTGATAGACATATACTCATGTGAAGAGACACAAAAGCTGGAAATTTAGTATCTCATTATAGACTATCCACTATTTAAGCCTTCAAGCTGGTAATATGTATTTAAATAATGTCATAAAAACCTCTTGGAAAATAATGATGTAATAAATATGAAATTGCTCTAAGGCTAACTAACTTATTTCCCAATTGGTAGGTTACTCCCTGCAATGATCCCATCACCCAGTGAAGTTTTAGGCATATTTCTTTAGACAAGAGAAATAGTGGTAGCTAACTATTACTAATTGTAGCCTGAATGAGAAAACAGACTTTTAATCATCTCAAGTGTTCTTTGTGCCTCACATTTCACTACTTAGGCCGAATGAAGTACAGAAATCTCAGTGATATTTTAAGGACCAACTTTCCAACACATCTAGATGGGATTGTTATGGGGGAGAATGAGTGCCCATCTACCAATCTACACAGAGAAGCTATATTTAATTTGCTATATTAAAAAAGGAAGCTAAATTTCTTTCTCTTGTAATAAATTTAATCTCCTACCCCTTATATACATATATCCACAGAAGAACCCAATATTAGAAAGCAAAACTTGTATTCATCAGTCAGGCAGAAAACTGGAAAAACATTACTGAGGTCTGAAAACATTAGTGGTATGAAAAATAATTTTATACAGCATATAGCCTCAATAAGTAAAATTCAGTAGGAAAAATTATATGTAGAAATATCATAGGCTAGAATATGATGAACATACACTTGTATTTATTTGTACATATATATGTTTGTATATGTAACAGCTAATAGATAAGTGTGTGTGTGTGTGTGTGTGTGTGTGTGTGTGTGTGTGTGTGTGGTGTTTATCAAATCTTGGAAGACTGTCATAAAGGAAGAGTGTCAGGAAGTAGCATCACACACAGCTGGTAGATTAAAACTACAATATTTCTGATAATGACAGTGTTTAAATATGTCCAACAACTTCTTGATGGATTTTAATATGGACATGAATTAAACCTTTTTTTCCTTTTCTCTTTTTATTTATAAAAAGGAAACACTGACAAAACCATAGGATAAGAGTGATACAACTCAACACAATTCCCACCATCAGAATGCTGTATCCCATCCCCTCCCTTGATAGCTTTCCTATTCTTTAACCCTCTGGGAGTATGTATCCGAGGTCATTGTGGGATGCAGAAGGTGAAAGGTCTGGCTTCTGTAATTGCTTCCCAGATGAACATGGGCATTGACTGGTCTATCCATACTCCCAATCTGCCTCTCTTTTTCCCTAGTGGGGAGGGGTTCTGGGGAATCTGAGCTCCAGGACACATTGGTGGGGCTGTCTGTCCAGGGAAGTCTGGTTGGCATCACTGTAGCATCTGGAACCTGGTGGCTGAAAAAAAGAGTTAATATACAAAGCCAAACAAATTGTTGATTAATCATGAACCTAAAGGCTGGAATATTGCAGATGAAGAGTTGGGGAGTCTCTGTTTTGTAGATGGCTATTAGGCATATTTTAGTTATATTCCAAAGGGCCTGTGGCTATACTAGTTTTATTTCTTTTTAATTTGGAGTAGGGCACCAAAGTCAAAACCCTGGGTTGAGGGTGAGGGTGGATTTTCTGCTTCACAAGCCAGGGGTGGGGGTGGGGGGAGGATGGGATAGGATACAGTCTTTTGACGGTAGGACTGATGTTTATGTACACTCCTATTAATTTCTAGTCATATAAATCACTAATTAATATGAGAGAGGAAAAATTGATTGACTGTCTCAAACTTTTCAATGCACAGACTCATTGGCTGAGTCTTCAATATGTTGATTCTCTTAAAAGGTTAGTCCAGGGAGAACAGAAGCAACCAGTGGCACAGCTATATACAAATAATGTCAAAGGACATAAATTATGGTGATGTTGTGTATGATACAGCAAATCCTAACAAAAGGATATTTCAAAGTTAATCCAACTGCGAAATAATGTTATTATAGCAATAACAATTTTCTTCTTAAACCCTAAGTCATCAGGAAGTGCCAGCTTCCTCTATAGAGCATGTATTTCCCCAGTCATGGAATCTCTAGCATGGGGCTCACTTTCCTGCATGCTTCTTTCAATTCATACCAAATGGTATTGCATTTGTTTATCCCAACCTAATCAAGGCAACGAGTGCCACCTCAGCATCCCTCACTTCAGACTGTGTCCAGAGATGTCAGACATGGAATGTCAACCCTTCAGCCTCATTACTCAGGTGAGACCTTTCCTTTCATAGTATTCTCTAATTCCATTCCAGGTGGTTCACTTCCTAACAGTCCCAAAAACCTAAATATACACCAGGTCCCTTAAGAGAGGGCATATGTTCACGTGTATCCATAAATTAGGACAAAATATATACCTGAAAGCAAAAGTACACAATAGTCTGTAGTGAGTCAGTATAAGGTTCATAATGAAATAGTGGTGTCTCCTTAGACTTAGATACCCTCCTCACCTACTTCCTATTACACTTCCCTCACTCACTCCAAAGCTAACCTTGTCAAAGCAGGACTACAAAAGCTAAATGAGGGCAATAGACTGGCATACTTTAATGATGACTCTTTAGTCACTATCAGTCCACCCCATCAGCTGGGGCCATAGTTGGGGAGTCCAGAGATTCCCAAACAGATATGATGGGCCTAGACTTCAAATAGATCCTCTCTCCATTGCTACTGGTCATCTCTATCAGTAACAACAAAATAGACCCCTAAATGGGCCCCCATAGGAC
The DNA here is from genome assembly GCF_950295315.1 of Erinaceus europaeus. Classification (NCBI taxonomy): domain Eukaryota; kingdom Metazoa; phylum Chordata; class Mammalia; order Eulipotyphla; family Erinaceidae; genus Erinaceus; species Erinaceus europaeus. The sequence goes on from NC_080162.1 coordinate 18,461,394, forward strand.
CTTGTCCTCAAGTTGGACCAAAAAGGGCAGAGAATGTTCCATCCTCCGAAGGCAGGATGGACAAAATTCTCTATATTCCACCTTAGGAAGATGAGTTCTGAAATTGGGGCAGCTTGGAAAGTTCCTACTCATGACCACAAAATGTGAGCTCAGTTATATAGGGATGCAGAGGTCACATAGCCTTCTAAGTTGAATATGGGTCCCAGATATCATCAAATTGATGGGGTTTACAGTCAACAATATTTATACACCTTTCCCATGTTTGGGAGTTACTCTCTTCCCTGATCCAATTTTCTGGTCCTTTTTCCAGCCATGACATCATCTCCCCAGACAATAACTTAGATCCACCTGCATATAAGATTTCAGGCTCAGGAAAAGAAAAAAAAAGAGAATTAAAACTTATCAAGTTATCTAAAAGTTATATTACTAGAACATAAAAAATATGTCCTAAAATTACCTTTAGAGTAATTGCCAACAAATATGATGGTGTCCCTGGGCAGAGGACCTTACCAATGTTTCCTATACCCTTATGTCTCCAGAACCCTACATTTTTGGGGAAAGACAGAAATTGGCTGGGGGTATGGATTGATCTGTCAATGCCCATGTCCAGCAGAGAAGCCAGAACTCCCACCTTCTGCACCTCATACTCCCAGAGGGATAAAGAAAAGGGACATTTCCAGAGGAGGTAATAGGACATGGAACTCTGATAGTGGGAACTGTACGAAATCACAGTTCCATTACAATTATACCCCTTACAATCTTGTAAATCAATATTAAATCATGAATAAAAATAATATATATATTTATACATGTGTGTGTGTTATGCTTGGTAAAACTTCAACAGAAAACTGTGTATAAATTCATAAGATACTATGTATCTTCGATACCAATCATATCATCAGCAGTAAGATGTAAGCAGAAGTATTAGACTAATAGTTCATTTTTTAAAGATTATTTGATCTTAATACTGTTAATTATTTCATGTATCTTTTAATGTAATTCCAAGATACTTCTAATTCTGAAAAAAAATTGCAGATAGATGTTCTTTTCATAAAGATATAGAAACCAGTTCAGTATCTTGCCTGTGTCAGGATAGTCTAATGCTTGTTTAGCATTTGAACCAGAATGCAGTATTTGTGAACAATCCTTTAAATAAACATCTATATATTTTTAACTGAAACTCTTCTAGCTGTAAGTCATATGAGAAAGAACTGGTTTAGAGACAGATGAGCATACAAATAAAATATATAAAAATGAAAGACAGATGAGCATATAAAAATTTCTATTCAAATAGATGTCACAGACAGTTATGCTAACAAACAATGCATCTGTTTGTATCCACATGGCCATCTCCTTTCTAATGAGACTACAGTCTTGTTTATATTATTATTATCAGATGTAGTGGATCACTTAGACCATCCTTTTTTATTTTTTTATTGGGGGGTTAATAGTTCACAATAAAGCTGTTGCACCTAGGTAAATCCTCTCATCTCACTATGCTAGGTATCTGCAAAACACTCTTGCCCCCAACTTGGACCTCCTTCCACCAGCATGCAGGACCCCCAAAGCACTTTGAACCCTCTCCCTGCCCTTCTTTCCCAGAGTCCTTTGCCTTGGTGCAATGCACTAAACCCAGTGCAAGTTTTACTTTCTGATTCCCCTTTCTATTCTTGTTCTTAAGTTCTAGGATAGAGATCATTTTATATTACTGCATATCATCATCTTCTCTAGGTCATCTATTCCTTCCACCTATTTGTATTTACAAACCTAAATGTCTTCAGGGCATCATAATTCCTAAAACTGAGTCAGGAGAAAACTTAACAGACCAATTGCAAGCAAGATACCTGGATCAGCAATAAAGTGTCTTTGCCAAAACAAAAGTTCAGCATCAAATATATTTTATTAATAAATTCTAACAAAGTTTAAAGATGACCCATTACCTGTTCTCAGACTCTTTCAAAATAATTAAAGAAGGTGAAATTTTCCCAAATACTTTTTATGAGGCCAACAGTACTCTGATATCAAATCAGATAGGGGAATGGGCATTACACACACACACACACACACACACACACACACACACACACACACACACACAGATCTTTAATGAACACAAGTACAAAGTCTTCAACAAAGTCCTCAACAAAATCTCATTGTTGAACCAAATGCAACTGAATTATGCAGCATCACTATATCAGATTTATTCCAGAGATCCAAGAATTCTCTCAAATTTTCTTTGTCATATCAAATAAAGAAAAGGGAAAAAAAAAGTGACCAACTCCTAATGCCTCATTCAGGCACTGAGTCCCAATGATAATCTTGATGGCAATTAAAGAAGAAATAAGTAAGGAAGAAATAAAGAAAGGAGGGAAGGAAAAAAGGGTAGGAAAGAAAGAAGGAGGGAGGGAGGGAAGGAATGAAGGAGAGCAGGAAGGAAAGAGGGAGGGAAGGAAAAAGTGAGAAAGAGAAAAAGGGAGAGTGAGAAGATGAAGAAGGGAGGCAGGAAAGGAGGGAAGGAGAAGAGAGGGAAGAGGGAAAGAGAAAAGAGAAATTAATCATAGTACATTGAAGAGTACATACAGAAGAATATGAGGGCAGTGAAAATTGTACTGATTTTAAATAATACTCTCAAGCTCAAACATTTAAGAAGGAATATACATAATGCTGGAGAGTATGTTGTGATGGACTATCCAATACCAAGAGAGGTAAGGATTTGGTAGATGGTGACTTCTTAACAAGCAAGAACTCCAATTATAATAGAATCAAGTAAATTTATTCCGGCCTAAAAGGACATCTAACAATGTCCTAATAGAAACATATTCCAAAACCCATTTGAAAATACCAGTCACTATTCTAAACCACTTCTAAACCACACAGTAGGAATCAAATCAAGATTATAAGCTTAAATTTGAAGTCAGCATGGAAGATTATTCATAGTAATGCTATTCCAAATTATGATCAAGCTAGACTCCACATATTAGTAGTCTACAGTAGAAACAAACAGCAACACCTAAAAGCAGCAATAAGTACAGATGAAATCAGCTAAGTTAGCAACTTTACTTGAAGGTAGTCATGTCAGAAGTAAGATATAAACCATTCAAGATAAACTTATGAGGCTGGACAAATTCAGATGTATAGTCCACAGAAAAAAATTTTAGAAGACTGGCAATTCTAAATAAATAGTCTGAAATTATTTGCAGTGCTATATCGGACACCATTTATAGGAAAGAAATGCTGCACATTAAAAACTTCCAAATTAGAGGGTTCAGGCAGTGGCACAGCTGGTTGAGTGCACATGTTACAATATGCAAAGACCCAAGTTCGAGGCCCCAGTCCCCACCCGCAGGGGGAAAGCTCTGTGAGTGGTGATACAGTATCACAGGTGTCTCTGTCTTTCCTTCTCTATCACCCCCTTCTCTCCCAATTTCTGGCTGTCTCTATCCAATTAAAAATAATAATAATATAAAAGAAAGTGTGCCCTTTAAAAAGTCCTACATTAGGACAAAAAATAACTCACTTGGATAGTGCATTTGCTTTGTCATGTTCATGACCCAGGTTCAAGCCCAGCCCCCAGTGTAGAAGGAAGATTCATTGCTGTCTTATCTTTCTCACTGTCTCTTTGAAAATTCTCCCTATATCAGTGAAGCCCCAGTATATTGTGAAGTATACTGAGGTAAAACTGGCATAAATATGGATATAACTATACATATTTAAAGTGTATAATTTGACTCATGAAGTCCATATATGTGTGTGTGTGTGTGTTTGTGTGTGTCCAAATGTTTTAGTACCATTTGCTGAAATGATTATAATTTATCCTTTGAATTGGTTTTGTACAATTGTTGAAAATAAGTTGTCCACACATATGTAGTATATGCCCATACTGCCAACTCAATCTTCTGGACAACATACTCTATGTTCCACCTGAGGAAGATGGGTCCTGAAATTGGGGCAGCTTGAAATGTTCCAACTCATGACCACAGAATGTGAGCTCAGATCTACAGGGATGCAGAGGTCACATAGGCTCCTAAGCTGAATATGGGCCCCAGATCAGATCAAATTGATAGGGTTACATTCAACAATATTTATACACCTTTCCCATATGTAGGAGCTACTCTTTTCCCTGATGCAGCTCTCTGGTCCTTTTTCCAGGCATAACATCAACTCCCCAGACAATAACTTGGATCCACCTGCATATCAGATGTCAGGCTCAGAAAAAAAAATGAGTATAGTCATGGGCCATTTGGAATATAACTAAAATAAGTCTACTAACTATCTACAAAATGGAGACCCCCCCAACTCTTCATATAAACTTTTCTAGCCTTTAAGTTCATGATTAGTCAAATTTTTTTTTTTTGGCTTTATATATTAACTCTTCTTTCAGCCACCATGTTCCAGATGCTAACGTGATAAACATAAATCTTAACACTGACAGTTAAGAGTAAGTAAATCAGAACAGCAGCCCTACTTTGATTCTGAGCTCTAGATATTTTCCACTGCCATGCCCACCCCTACATTTTACATTTAAGAAAAAAAGGGGGACATGTGGGGAAAGGCTCACTGTCTGGGAAATCCAGGCCATTATCTCCATGAGAGTCTGAGAGGGTCGACTCACAGGAGGAGCACTAGGCAGGTCCCCACTTGACCCCATGACCTTAAGATGGATGGAGTTTTCCAGACTGGGAACTTTTTTTCACATGCTTCCTCATTCCCTTTGAACAAAGGCCATAAGTTACTGCCTACTGAAACCCACCACAAACATCCTGGTTTTGCTTAACTGCTTAACTGCTCCCTCCCCCCCCTGCCCTGAGGTGCTCCTAATTCACCTTTAGAGAGCAGCCTGCCTATGCATGGTGAGCTCATGACCAGACCTTATAAGGTAACTTCCCAGTAATGATCAAATACTTGATAGGTCAAGATTTAACCCTGTATTGTGTGTGGCTTAATGATTACCTTGGCCCTTCCCTAACCTTTGAGTATATCTACCTGTTTGTACAGCCAATAAGCAAGATGTCTCCCCAAAGCTCTCCCATAGGTGGTGCTTTACTCCAAGTACTCGCCCTCATCAGCAGTCTCTCCAGGACCCCTGAGGTGGCCCATCTTCCCCTCCTCCGAGGTCACTGGCCTGCACAGAAAACAACTGGCCCCCACACCTGGCAACCTATCTTCCCCAGAACCCCACCCCACTAGGGAAAGAGAGAGAAAGGCTGCGAGTATGGATCAAGAATAGGAAGGCTATCAGGGGAGGGGAGGGGATACAGAGTTCTGGTGGTGGGAATTGTGTGGAGTTGTACCCCTCTTATCCTATGTTTTTGTGAGTGTTTCCTTTTTATAAATATAATTACTATATATAATTCAATTTATTTATTTTAATTAGAGAGATGCAGAGAGATAAAGAGAGAGAGAATCGCCAGAACACTCCTCATCCCTGGCTTATGTTGACATTGGGGATTGAATCTGGACTTCAGAATCTCAGGCATGTAAGTTTTTTTTTTTTTTTTTTTTGCAAAACCATTATGCTATCTATTGAGCCCCTCAAAATTTCTTTGTTATAATTTATTTTTCTAAATTTAATACCACAATGTAAGAGCTGGTGAGATATTTCACTCCAAAGCTAACCTTATCAAAGTAAGGACTACAAAAGCTGAATGAGGGCAAGATACTGGCATACTTTAATGACCCCATTAGCTGGGGCCCTAGTGAGTTGGGGAGTCCAGAGATTTCCAAACAGACATGATGGGCCTAGGCCTCAAATAGATACCTCTCTCCATTGCTACTGGTCATCTCTATCAGGAACAACAAAAAAGACCCCTTAGTGGGCCCCCATAGGACCTTGTCCTCAACTTGGATCAACAAGGGCAGAGAATGTTCCATCTTCTGAAGGGAGGATGAACAAAATACTCTATGTTCCACCTGAGGAAGATGGGTTCTGAAATTAGGGCAACTTGGAAAGTTCCTACTCATGACCACAAAATGTGAGCTCAGTTATATAGGGATGCAGAGGTCACATAGGCTTCTAAGTTGAATATGGGCCCCAGATCAAATCAATGGGGTTTACAGTCAACAATATTTATACACCTTTCCCATATTTGGGAGCTACTCTCTTCCCTGATCCAGCTTTCTGGTCCTTTTTCCAGCCATGACATCATCTCCCCAGACAATAACTTGGGTCCACCTGTATATTAGAGGGCAGGCTCAGGAAAAAACTAGTATAGTCATGGGCCCTTTGGAATATAACTAAAATAGGCCTACAAGCTGTCTTCAAAACAGAGACCCCAAATCTTCATCTGCAATATTACAGCCTTTAGGTTCATGATTAGTCAACAATTTGTTTGGCTTTATATGTTAACTCTTTTTCAGCCACCAGGTTCCAGATACTATAATGATGCTAACTGGACCTCCCTGGGCAGATGACCCACCAATGTGCCCTGGAGCCCCACTTCCCCAGAACCCTGTCTCACTAGGGAAAGAAAGAGACAGGCTGGATCGACCTGTCAATGTCCATGTTCAGCCAGGAAGCAATTACAGAAGTCAGACCTTTCACCTTCTGCACCCCATAATGATCCTGCGTTCATACTCCATGAGGGATAAAAAAACAGGAAAACTATCAGGGGAGGGGATGGGATAAGGAATCCCGGTGGTGGGAACTGCATGGAGTTGTATCCCTTTTATCCTACGATTTTTTTAGTGTTTCCTTTTTATGAATAAAAATTTTTTAAAAATTAGGACAAAAAAAATAACTGTGATGCTGGAGGTCAGACAGAAGCCTCACTAATGGCAAGACATATGTTCTCCCTCTTGTCTACCTCTGATACCTAAACTGTTCTAATAAAGTTATAAAAATCCTTTAACGGGGCTCAGGCTGTAGTGTAGCGGGTTAAGCGCACATGGCGTGAAACTCGAGGATAAGCTTACGGATCCCAGTCCACGTCCCTGGCTCCCCATTTGCAGGGAAGCCTGCTTCACAAGCGGTGAAGCAAGTCTACAGGTATCTATCTTTTTCTCCCCATCTCTGTCTTCCCCTCCTCTTTCCATTTCTCTCTGTCCTATATAGCAACCACATCAATAACAACAATAATAATAACCACAATAATGATAAAAAACAAGGGCACAAAAAAGGAAAATAAATAAAGAAAGAAAATATTTACTAAAAAATCCTTTAATAAATGTTTTTCTGTAAATTCATTTTAGGTCTTTAATATATAACTTGAATATATATACAAAAACTTGCTTTGAATATATAATTTGGAATCTATTTGAGAGGCTTTAGGTATTTCAGTAGTTAAAGTGTATGCCTTATCCTGAATGAAACACCAAGTTCAATCCCCAACACCACATGGGAGCACTATAGACAACACCAAAGAAATCCCATGAATAGTAGAACAGCACTGTGATGTCTCCCCTTCTCTCCTCTCCACTATCTACTTCTTTCAGAAATACGTAGAATAGAAATAGAGTTGAGGAGACAGTTCAATGGTACCACACATGCACGAGGTCCTCAGCTTATTACCCAACATTACATTAAAGTATATAGACATTTTTTAATTATATGACTTAAAATATACTCTAAGAGGATGGAGGGTAGATAGCATAATGTTTATGCAAACAGACTCTCATGCCTGAGGCTCCAATATCCCAGGTTCAAACCCCCCCCCCCACACACACACACTACCATAAGCCAGAACTAAACAGTGTTCTGGTAAAAACAAAACAAAAAAAATAAACAAATTTGATGAAAATATACTCTATATTTAAAATAACATTAGATAAGAAGTAAATAGCTGGGAGTTGGGTGTTAAGTGCATGTGGTGTGAAGCCCAAGGACCAGAGTAAGGATCCAGGTTCCAGCCCTGGGCTCCCCACCTGCAGGGGAGTTGCTCCACAGGCAGTGAAGCAGGTCTGCAGGTGTCTCTCGTCCGCTCCCCCTATCTGTCTCCCCCTCCTCTCTCCATTTCTTTCTGTCCTATCCAACAACAATGGCATCAATAACAACAATAATAACTACAACAATAAAACAAGGGCAACAAAAATAAATAAATAAATAAATAAATAAATAAGAAGTAAATAGCTATTGAAATTTTTATTTAATTCATTTATTTTTGGAAAGAGACACCTACAGCTCTACCTTACCACTGGAGAAGCTTTCCACCTGCAGGCTGGGACCTGGGACTTGAACCCAGGCCTTTGCACACTGTAGTGTGCATACTTAACCAGGTGCACCACAGCCTAGCCCCTTCTATTTGAATTATTTATAGTTCAATTTGGAACAAATTTTAAATCATAGATATGGTATTGCATAATTCATAGTTTTTTTAGAACTGTTTATCTTTGTATGTCTTTAAAATAATACTATATATATATACACATACATGTTCTCTTTGTAGAATATATACTATTATATTTTATCAAGCTTTGCTATAGAAATTCTTTAGATTAAATCATAGATATGGTATTGCATTATCTATAGATTTTCAGAATTTTTTACCTTTGTGTGTCTTTCAAATAATACTCTCCCTCTCTCTCTCTCTCTCTCTCTACATATATATATATATATATATATATATATATATATTCTGTTTGTAGAATATGTACTATTATATTTTATCAAACTTTGCTATAGAAATTCTTTAGAGTTTCATGAATAAATATATCTTTCCCTTCTTATTGTAGATAATGAATTCAGAGTGAGCTACATAAAATAAATCATATGGAAACTTACTCCCAGTGGCACATCCAATATATGAAGAGTACTGGTTTCTCCCAAATGACACAAACATAAGAGCAACTTACTGTTAGATGAGTATGTTCCTCATACAAGCAATTAAATATATAACTAGGAATATACAATAACTTCGAAAAATGTTGACAAGATTAAAAATACAAGCACATTCTATCCTTTAGTTCCAGACACTTTAAGATACAATGAAACAATTTATGTAAACTTGCAATATATCAGGATATCCATAGACTTAAGCACTTCCTCCTTTTAATGTTATACCTTCTTACACATCTCTATTCAAAAGTTTTGAAATTTATCCAGCTTTTATCTTCCTTGTGCATCTTTGTGCTGCATTCACAATCAGCATAATTTATGACATCTGGTCAATTTCAGTTTCTGTAGTTTTTGCTTTTTATGATTTTACTCTTAATAAGAATATTTGACTAGTGGTATCTACACCCTCTATTTAATCAAGCCAATGAAATAGTCAGTCTTCTTTTCTCTTTCCCATTTATGCTAGTACCAAACCTTTCCATTTTCTATAATGTCCTCTGATAAGGGCTCAACCCTAATGCAGCTGATATAAACTCAAAGTGATTATTTATACTCTCTAACTTCATATTTCTTATCCATAAATCTTGGGGGAAAAAGAGGTTCAGATTTCTCTGCATATGCTCAAATGCTCAATGCTCAATAACAAATATACAGTGCAAACTGAGATTACAGAAGATTCAGAGAATCTCTAATAATATTTGCATTTCAAAATTAAATCAGTGCTATCCCCTAAGAAAACTGTTATAGAGGACATTCTACTTTCTGATGATAATGGGAGAAATTAAATAAGAAGTATATTACCTACGTATTGAATAGTGATCCATTGTCCTTTAGAGCTGCCCTTAATTTTGATCTTCCAATAATTTTAAAGAGCATACTTAGTCTAAACTTTCAGAATATCTAATATTATCTGAAATTTTCCAGCATTTTAATTTTTCTAGAATATCAAAATATAGAGTTGTTAAAATAATCAAGTTAACAAGTCACTAAATAAAAAATCTCTATCACACACGCTGTCTTATGAACACACATACACACACTAATACACAATCACAAAATACATTTGAGCAAATAGTTAAATTTGGCTACAAATACTATGACTCAGTATCATAGTCCTCTTTCTTTTGGGCCTACACAGTAGCAAAGCAAAAACATTGCCTAAAACTTAACAACACATTTTCATGCTGAATAAATTTATATTACAGTTTCTCTGATACAAATAGAAAAGACATTTCACGTTCAGCTTCTCATGCTAGACTGCACCTCAAATAAGTGCATACCTCTAGAACATATCTATATGATAATAACAGTGGAGAGCACAGAATTATACATGAGCAAGTTTCTTTTCTTTTTCTTTTTCTTTTTCTTTTTGCTTCCTTTAAGTATTTACAAACCATTTCCCAGGTAGTTTCCCTATAAGGAAGAAAAAAGTTGGATGTTTGGGTATGAAGATTATTTCCTCTCCCCCTTATAAATACTTTGTCATCTCCACAATACACTCTACATTCAGTACAGTCTTTATCTTCTTTCCATGCTGTCAGTTTTTGCCAACTTCACTTTAACTTTGCAACTTAAGCACAACATTTAAATTGTTAAGAAATGTATCCATTGGGAGTTGGGCCATGGTGAAGCAGGTTAAGCGCAAGTGAGGCTCCCACCTTCCCAGCATGCCTTTTGCCTCTCCACCCCCTTTCCTAGCCAGTTCTGTTTCTGACTCTCCACTTCCAGTTTTATCCCATAAAACCCACTCCTTTTCCTGGTTTCCATCGCTTTTCTTTTCCTCGTCCTGATCTGGAGAAGGGCTGGCGTGCAGAGTGGGAGACAACTCTGGGGCTCCTGCATGAATAAAAATTTGTGTTCCTGCTCTGCCACGAGTTCCTGGTCTCTGTCCCACGACACTAGCCCGGCAGCTTATTTCTTTCTTTGTCTCTTTTTTGGAGAGGAAGGACAGACACCATGACACTGTGGCACCATAACTGGGGCTTCTCCCCACCACCTTTCCAGAAGCACTCCTGGCACTCCCATATGATCATGTGGCATCCATACCACACACTAGAGAAGGCACAGAGCTCCTTAAGTGAACTATTTCCAGGCAACAATAGTCAGTAGTACCTGCTTTTTTAAATAAATAAATAAAATAAACTTCTGCCACTCACCCCTTGCTCTATAGACCAGCATCCCTACATATTTAAACATTGACTCCCATAGGTTACTAGAAAAGTTTCTAAATGTGTTTTGTTCATTTTCTTAATGTTTTAAGAAGTGTGTATCTAAAAGCCATAAAGATTTTTGTGATTTGTTCCCTTCTGGATTACAGAAGGAAACTTCTCCCAGTGGAACTATAGAAGAAAAAAGATAAATTATCCTCTCAGATGAATGCAACATACTCTGTTTTCAGAATTATCTCCACATAATAAAAGCATTCATGTCCTTTCTGTTTCTTGTGCTCTTCTTTGTTTCATGGTGGTGCTAAGAGATATTTTTCAGTGCTTACACATTACTTTCAAATATGTAGATCATAAGACATAACAGCAAATCTTTATGCAAGCAATGAAATTAATTCTAAATATTATCAACCTAAAGTAGTGAGTGATTTAGGAAAACTTCCAGAATTTTAATTTAACTAATTTTGATTCTGAGTATTGATATGCATTAATTGGATTACCTTTTTTAGATATATAGAAAGACATCTCAAAAGGCAAGTGAGGAATCTGTTTTTATTTTACATGTCAGTAATTTAAATAATTCATATGAGTTGAATAAAATACTATGAAATTCTATATAACCTTATCAGTAATTGTATTAAAATGGTATGAGATGTTAAAATGATATGGAATAAGTAGATATAATGCATGAATCATGCCTGCCTGCACTTTCAGATTCATCAATCAAAATCACAGAAATGAGCAGTAATATGTAGATTTATATTATTGCTGGGTTAATATCATATAAAAGATTTATAGTTTTTAAGTATTTATTTAAAGTAACCTTTACGTTATTTTATAATGTAATATATGGATCTAATTCTTTGTGTGTGTGTTTGTATAGATAGAGTTTGTTAACTTGTAACATCTACATTGCTACATATTATAGCAATGCAAGGAGTAGCCGCCAATCATAGTTGTTGGCTTGCCCTGATTCATTCATGTATTTTGTGTGAGCCTGTCTATTCTTCCTGTGAAAGAAAGAAACATTAAATTTGACCAAAGCTCATGTAGTATTAAAAAGTACTAAAACACTATTTAGAAAGAAAAGTAATATAAACACATTATGAAGAAGCACACTTCCATTCCAAGAGCTCTATTTTCTAAAAGAGGATTTACAATACAATACTTAGGACAATCTTCATAAAAGGGATAAATTTTACACACATTCAAATTGACAGAACTGTTAAGGCTCAGTGACCAACAAATGAATAAAAGATGAACATAATAGCCAATATTCACTTCAAACTCTTTCTAATGGAACTACTATGTTCTACAAATAAATTACTTATCCCACTGCTTTGGTTTACATGATTGCATTTTGTAACATGAGTTCAAATTAAATTAAACCTTAGTGGCGGAAGAGGTTACCTAGTGGTAATGTGTGGAACTTTGTTGTGTGAAGATTCGGGTTTAGTATCTCACATATGACACTGCATATGCAATCTATCGTTATGGTATTACTGTCACTCTCCCTTCCTCCCTCTCTCTTTCTCTCTCTCTCTCTGTCTCTCTCACCTTCTCTCTATCACACACACACACATTTAAATTACACTTTTAAACTATGTTATGAAATTTAAATGGAAATCCATCTTCTCCCTCTCAATTATAAATTATAAATTCTATATACCCAAAGGCATCTGAGCTACACACAGTCGTCAACACCTTCATTTTCTTCACCTACACCATTATCCAATGTATCACCAGTCAAGTCACTATTTCTTAAGTCTTTTATTGAATCTGTTCACCACTGTTTCTATAAGTCTTTACCATTGTCTGATCCATTGTAATAATGCCCTATATTGTCTTCTGTCTGGAACAAATATGTATTCATGAGCTACTCTCTACTCATCCTCTTTTTGTTGAGTGGTGCTTCGTAGAGTGTGGCTCCCATATGAGAAGTAAAGCATTACTCTGAAATTTGTTAGGGACGTGAATTCTTGGGTTCCATCCCATCCCTACTGAGAAATTCAGGGGGGTGGGACCCAGACATCTGTGTTCCAAAAAGTCCTCTAAGAGATTATCGTGCACGTTAATTTTTTTTAAGTTTCTAAACAGATAATTGTAAAAGTCAAAATCAATGATGCCTACTCTCTACTTGAAATTTCTTTAAGTGTTCCCTACCGTATAACACATAAAATTCAAGCTCTTAGGAGGGTATATACATATCCTTACTGTTCTAATTTTCAGCCACTTTTTTTTCGATTTCCTCTTTCCACCTCAGTTTATAAACGTGTTGTATTTTCTTTTTTCTTTTAAGCAGTAGATATTTTTTAAATGTTTATTTATTATCAGATAGAGACAGAGAGGAATTTAGAGAGGAGGGAAAGGGAGAGAAACAGAGAGACATCTGTAGCTCTACTTTACCACTCGTGAAGCTTTCCCCTTGTAGCTGGGGACCAGAGGCTTGAACCCAGGTCCTTGTATACTGCAGTGTATGTACCTAATCAGGTGTTCCACTACTTGTTTCCAACTTTATGTATTTTTCCAGATGCACTCTGTACTTAATGTGTTTTTCTCCTAGTGAACCTCTTGCCACAATTTTTTTTTCTACCTGGAAAAGCTCTGTTCATTTTTCCAGATGCAACTTACTTTGCAGAATTATTTCTGAGGAGAAATTTCAATAGTTCATTTATACAGCCTATCCCAATTTTTCCTGGTTCACCTGCATTATTTGCCACAATTAATTTTTCAGACTTCTAGCTGTAAATAATTAAATAATAATGGCTTTCTATTAACTAAAGGCAAATATATGCATGCATGTATTTGTCAAAATAAGATTAGGATGAAACTCAAATAAATAATTTTCTTTCAAAAATATTTTAATATGCAAAAATATGTTTTTCCCCTAGAAAAAATATGTTTTTCCCCTAGAAAAAATATGTTTTTCCCCTAGAAAAACAAAACCCACACACCAAGATGTAAGAAAGAATAGCTAGCCTAACCAAGTCCTTGAAACCCAACCACTTGCTCAAGGTCGAGGGAGCTGATAGCCAGGTGGTCTTGGCTGACAACGAGAAAGTGTGTTTTGCATAAAGGCTTGAAATTAGACAATTTTTACAGGCTGCTTAGGGTATTGCAATGTCTGAAATGATTGGATCCTGCGTTTTCTGTAAAATGCTATTGAGTGTGTGACAGAATTCTAGTTTTGCATATTCTCCACCCAGAATGTACTCTAGAATCCTATAAATTGTGTGGTTTGAGCCTTGTTCAGGGTCGAGCTGGTGGACTGCTGTCAGTCACCTCTCGGCCCGGATTCGAATTCATAAATAAACATCTTTTGCTTCCTTGCAGTGGATGATGGTTTGAGTTTGCTTGCTAACATCGGGTCGATGCTTGGTGAGTGATGGAGCCACACTGTATGCATCCCTCTTCTCTCTCTCTCTCTCTCTCTCTCCCTTTCTATCAAAGAAAAGGAATAGTCACTTTGGCTTTCAGGAGCAGTGGAGTCATGGTATAGAGACCAAATCCCAGCAATAACTCATGAGGCAAAAATCAATGCTAATGATTTCAGAATATTTCGTTAAAGCTGATCTTCTCAGTTAATTTTGCCTATTTATCACTGTTTGCTACCTACTTACTAATACAAAGAATTTGTAACATATTTCATAAATATTTTCTACAATTATATATAGTTTATAGTTATATTCCAAGAGATCTGTATTAATATTTTATTTAATGTGTTTAATAAAAATGCCCATGTTTAATAAAATAACATTTTTTTCTAGCTGAGTTCCCTGGTATAGTAAGTCAAATATATTCACTGATCATTATATAGCTGACATCTCTATGGCCCTATCTGTGAAGGAAAATATATAAAATTGTATAATGTTATTTCCACATTATAGACAGTACAATGTTTAAGTTCATTTATCAAGGTGGTTAGCCTATGGTGTCTAGTTATTTGGCCAAACAATTGTCTAGATACTACAAAGAAAGCAATGCTTATAGATTTCATTAACATTTATAATAAATTTAAGTAAAGGAGATTACCCCCAATAATGTGAATGGACCACATCCCATCACTTGGAAGTCTCAGGCAAAAACCAGAATTCCTGAAGAAGGAATTCTACCTTAAGACTAACAGAGAAATCCTATCTAGATTTCCTGTCTTCCAGCCTGCCCTAAAAATTTTAGACTCAAGACTGCAACATCAATTCCTGTCTGGATTTTAAGACAGTCTGTTCTACAGACTTTGTTTGACTTGCCAGTCACAACAATTACATAACCCATTTCCTCTGAAGAACACTGATACTAGCAGTTATTTTCATCATCTTTATTTTTTTCAATCTCAAGCCCTAAGGTTAAATAATCACCAAGAAAATATAAGTAAAACCATATCCTATATATATCCTGAGTTCCCTGGTATAGTAAGTCAAATATATTCACTGATCCATATATAACTGATATCTCTATGTCCCTATCTGTGAAGGAAAATATGTAAAAATTTTTAATGTTATTTCCAGATTATAGACAGTACAATGTTTAAGTTCATTTATCAAGGTGGTTAGACTATGGTTATTTGGCCAAACAATTGTCTAGATACTACAGAGTATCTTTACTTTCCTCTACTATACTGTAAAAACTCTTCTTTAAAATGTATGACATAATATTGTATTAATGGACTTAATTACCTAGATTATGAGTTTCTTAAGTGCAGAAGTGGTATGTCTGTTATCCTAATACTAGAAATTTCCAGCCACTGATAAATTCTCTGTAATGCCTGCTGCATATTAAAGTAGTCAAATTAACATATTACACAGATCAGATAATGTGTAATAGAAAACAGAACTGAAGTATGGGGGATCATGGAGAAAGAAGTGGGGAATAAGGTAGCAGTCTCCCTGAAGCAAAGATGCCACGTGAGATAGTAGTATTCATTCAGCCTCTCTGAATCGAGCCATAATCTTAATCATCTCTCTCACAGCGATGTTGATAGCTCTGGCTAAGGAACTTGGTACCTGCAAGCAATTAACTTTAGTAAGGCAGCAGGTGACTTCCTTAAAAAGAAATGCTGACTGGTGGGTTTGTTGACAGAAGCTCTAGATTCTCTGGTTACTCAACCAGGAATTCTGCCTTTGCCCTTCTGTACCAAGTCTGCAGCTGTGAATAATGAATGAAAAAGTAGGCATAGTATGCTTCATTTTTTAATATAAGAAATGATCTTAATAGTGAAGCATGTAATCAGTTTTAAGGCATCATCATGTACTATAAACAATACTGAAAAAAATCATTTCACATTTTGAATAAAAAAATATACCTAGTATGTGCCAATGAGTATGTTGGCACAACATCTTAGTTTTATGATATTATTGTCAAATGAAGGGAGTTAAAAGTATTTCAACTGCATAACCAGCCTTTTATTTTCTAAGGCAGAGTTGTGGGAATAATTATAAATTCTTTTTCCCCTATATCAATAATTCCTTAAATGTTGCTCTTGCCTTATTGTCTGATTTTTATCCACATATAGTTCTACTGCAATGAGAACTTACTGGGTCTCCCTAGTGTTAATCCTATCGACTTTAGCATCAACTGTCTTATAAAATTGCTACTTGTATCTTCTTTCTCAAATGTAAACGCTGTTTCATTTCCATGTTCAACCTTCTCAATACCTTCCCACTGCCAGCTGAATATAATGGAATCAAATCTTACCCAGGTTGGGAGTTGGGCGGTAGCACAGCAGGTTAAGCGCACGTGGCAAGGACCAGCTTAAGGACCCTGGTTCGAGCCCCCGGCTCCCCACCTGCAGGGGAGTCCCTTCACAGGCGGTGAGGCAGGTCTTCAGGTGTCTGTCTTTCTCTGCCCCTCTCTGTCTTCCCCTCATCTATTCATTTCTCTCTGTCCTATCTAACAACGACGACATCAAACAATAACTACAACAACATTAAAAAAAAGAAGAAGAAGAAGAAAGAAAAAACAATCTTACCCAAGAATAAGTTTTAAGAAAAAGAAAGTAAAAGCCTGGTAACGTAAGTTTCTCTACGCCCCTATCTCTCTCTCTCTCTCTCTCTCTCTCTCTCCATGTGAGCAGCATGTAAGTCAGCTCTCAGTCTTCTTTCTTTCTCTCTCTCTCTCTTTCTTCCCTCCTCCCTAACATTTTTTTGTGTCCAATAAAGTTAATTTTACTTGAATAAAAAAGGGATAAATATATCATTTTACTCAAAATTAACGTTACTTATGTCTAAAATTGACCATCAGAGGTAAAAGCACATAAATACTTTATAATAATTGTATAATAAGTGTTATAAATATGATAAATTACACATGGATTATAATAAAGAGAATGTGAACTGCTTGATGTATCTCAAGAATCTAAAATAGAACTTGTCATACATAGGTAAGCATTAAATATTTATTAGATTAATAGTGAAAATAACTTCAATACTGTAATTTATTTTCACTGCCCAAGCACCACTGAAGTAATATGAATTACTGTGTGTAACTCTACAGATTACATTTATATTTATTTTCATATATTCAACTCAATCTCCCATGTTCTATGCCATTAGTACTGCTTTCATATTTAGTGCTTTTATTTGTACATATGCACATACACATGTATGTAAGTTACCATCAGTGTAACTGATTCAGTGTATCAAGTCATTGTGTTCTCTATACAGACTATGATCTCATTTACAACAATATGCTTGCATTCTCATCCTTATAGACAATTAGATGTCCCTTACTCTCAAATAAGTTTACTTTTATTGTTCTTTCATTCACAATTTTATTATGTCACATTTTCATGACATTCTTGCAAGTCTGCCTTTGAAAAAC
The DNA here is from genome assembly GCF_950295315.1 of Erinaceus europaeus. Taxonomy (NCBI): domain Eukaryota; kingdom Metazoa; phylum Chordata; class Mammalia; order Eulipotyphla; family Erinaceidae; genus Erinaceus; species Erinaceus europaeus. Next base: position 18,479,145 of record NC_080162.1, read on the forward strand.
AATTCACAGGGATTTCTTTTTTTGTTGTTGTTGTTACTGATGTCATAGTTGTTGGACGGGGCAAAGAGAAATGGAGAGAGGAGGGGAAGACAGGGTGAGAGAAAGACACCGGTAGACCCGCTTCACCACCTGTAAATGACTCCCCTGAAGGTGGGGAGCCAAGGGTTCCAACTGAATTTCTTACTCTAATCCCTGGGCTTCACACCACATGAGCTTAACCCGCTCTGCCACCACCTGACTCCCAGGGATTTCTAAGAGTAAAGTATTATATTCTTAGTGTTTATATCTGGCATATCAATAGACATAGGAAGTATCTGTCTTTCTGACTTGTGTTGAGTATATATTTATCTATTTATCTCTTTACCTCTGCTTCTTGGAAGCATATCTCACTCGTGCTAGGATCTACTTTAAATTCCATTATTGATTGGTATGTTACCTTAGTTCATTAAAAAATTCTCACTCTAATTTATAATCTTATTATTCCAGGTTTACTCTTTAAAAGTAAAATCTATACTGAGTTCATTTGAATTAATTAATAAATAATAGTTTTAATATCAAAGTCACACTTCAGTACGCACTTTGGTGCTGGGTTCTGGCTGATGTATAATGGCTTTAATAAACAGGATATCCAAGGATGTGTATCAGAAAAACTGCTACAGCCAGAATTATTGCAAAGCAACAGGGCAATTAGCAACATCATAATCTTGGAGTCTATCAGCAGGAATACCTGGCAGTGATTTTATGTACATTATGGGAAAGAGACTGTTGGAAGTTGGTCAGTGGACATATTTTGAGATTTTTTTCTCCTATGCAAATGTGACTCTCAGGGGACTCTTAAAGATCAGAGAAGCAAGCTTTGCTGCGGGAGGCCTGATATTCAGACTCAGTGGAAGCAGCTGAGAATTAGAGGACTCAGACATTAGTTTTTAGATTCTCACTTTTAACTTTGCAACCCAGGCTGCAATACAAGGTCAACCAAATGTCTGAAAACATTTTTTTTTGTCATCAAAGTTGCCCTAATACTCCAGATGAATTTCTTCAGATAGAAAGAGAGAGATAGAAACAGAGAGACAAAGATTTTATAGCACCAAAACATCCTTTAGTGTCATAGGAGTAAGGTTTGAAAGTTTTTTAATAAAGTCAAAGTGTTAGATCAAAGATGGCAGTGGAGAAAAAAAGTAGTGTTTCTTAGGTGGTTATTTACACATACAAATAAGAATAGCAACCATGGGGAATATCTTCATCAAGTATTAGCTAAAATATTGAAAGTCCTTCACTCTTGTCATCCTAGTCTTAATAACAATAAAGAGAGAAGAAGAAATGAATTCTTTGCTTGTTGGGAATTTTTCTGGAAAAAAATTGAGGGGTACTTCTAAGATTGATAAGGTAAAAATAGTTCTCATATGCCTCATTTCCTTCTGCTAGTCATCCACTATATTTGGTTGACTTTCACAGCATTATAGCTCTGTGCTTTTATAAATAGTAGGACAGCATAGCCAAACTTCAGGTTTGAAAGAATGAAAACATGCTTATCTTTGTACCTGTATGACAATGATGGGGCACAGCTGCTGTGCAGTCCGGGCTGACCTCTAGGACAAAACTGCTCAGGTTGAATTTGCCAGAATGGGGATTCAGAACACAACCCTTGTCTCCCTCAAACGGCTAAGACAAACTGAAGGAAGACAAAGCATCCTTCTTGTGATGTTCAATTCCTGTTTTTATAGAGTGCCAAGAATCAAGCCATGTGTCTCATACATCAAAGGTACCCCTCTTTCACTGAACTACCTCCCTCACTAGGCAAATCATATTTTTTTTCAAGAAGCCTCTGTAACCCTCCACTTCTCAACATGGAGGTTGACCAGGCATTAGGATAAACATCTCACTCTGGGATCAGATCCACAGAAACTTTTAGTTGCTCTGATATAGGATCCATAGAAACTTTTAACTGGGGACTGGGAAGTGGTGGACCTGGTTGAGCTCACATGCTATATTGTGCAAGGATGCAAGTTCAAGGCTAAAGTCCCTACCTGCAGGAGGAAAGCCTTGTGAGTGGTGAAGCAGGGCTGCAGGAGTCTCTATAACTCACTCATCCTATCTACCCCTTTATTTTTTAAACTATATCTTTATGTGTTATTGGATAGAAACAGAGAAATGGAGAGGAGTGGGAGATAGAGAGGGAGAGAGACACCTCCAGCACTGCTTCACCACTCGTGAAGCAGATTGATGTAACTCACCTACCCATGCTTGGTAAAAAAAAATTTTTTTTTCTCTCTTCTGAATTGGTACTTTTTCTAAATTTATGTGAGCTACAGCTCAAACAAGAAAAACTATAACCCTTAATCTCAATTAATAAAAAAAAAGGGAATGCACCCCCCAGTATTCAGTTGGCTAAAGTGTCAATGAAGTAACTATGTCAATGAAGTACTAAACCTCTTTAATATTTACAAAAATTTGAATTGTCCATTTATTATATCTCATTGACAAAGCCACCCACTTTTTCCAGTTATAGAGACATATATTTTTTTGTTTTTTCTTTTTTCAATGCTGGATGTCCATGTTTGTTTTCCTTTTATTATGGTGGATGCGATTACTGTGCTTGCAAAATCCACAGAGTCGCTGTTGGCAAGTCCTTACCAGAAAGGACACCATGCCAGTATATACTCCAGCTAACCTCACCAGCCTATCCAAGTCTTCTCTTTCTGCTGACCTACCACCTCTGATTTCAATTCCTCTTTATACAGAATCCATTGGTTCTGATTTCATTCTTACATGTTTATTGACCTCTTCTTTTACTCCCAATGTTCCTCGATGTTCAAGGAACCTCACCTTGACTTCTAATGTGTATGCACCTTCTCTGTTTGTGTTTTGGTCCAACACCACCCTGTATTTTCGTATCAATTCTTCTCTACCTGGTCCTTGCCTCCTAGTTTCTCTTGTTCCACAGCAGACCCTCTATGAAGAAAAAGAATTTCATCAGCTGGCGATGGCTACCCATGGGAGGACCAGACACGCAGTTTTTCTCCCTCTGATTGTTGGAATCGGATTAACTGCTTCCCTTGGAATTGCTGCTGGAGCTTTGGGACAATCCCTCTATGCTGCTAGACGCACTGAAAATCAGCTTCAGCAGTCCATTTGACTTCACCTCAGACAGCTTGGAGCCTCTCCAGAGACAGATGAACTCCCTTGCCAAGGTGGTACTCCAGAACCGCCATGGTTTGGACTTGATTTGCTAAATAATGTGATCTTTGTCTAGAAAAATGTTGTTTCTTTTGTAAATGAAATTAGATTTGTAAAACCAAAATGTTAATATCTTGCACAAACTTAGCCGTGATATTAAGAATTCCTTTTCCTCTTTTGGTACTAACTCCTGGTTCTCTTCTCCTTTAACTGCTTGGCTTCTGCCTCTCCTAGGCCCTTGGCTAGCTATTGCAGTCCTATTGCAATTCCTCAAGAAATGCATACATGACATAATTAATGTTACAGTACAGAGAGTCTCAGTTCACCCTTACACTCGTATTCCTTTAGAGGAAAGAAATGCTGTAACTGACATTGATCCATAAACACTGTTTATTAATTAAAGTAATTAGGGGGAGATGTTGGGAACATGTGTAAGCCTGATAGAGCTTAGGGAGAACCACCCCCATCTTTGGATGGAGGCCTGAGAAGATAACCTCTTGGTAAGTCTCTCTCATCCGAGGTGAGCATAAGGGGGGAAACTCAGACTTGGTTCTTTCCTTCTTGATTCTCAGGCCCACAGTAACTCCAATACTTCCCTCCATTAACTGCAGGCCACATAGCCGCAGATTCACTTATTCAAAGTCACCTTCTGATCACAGAAGAACACACCTTATCACACACTTCATCACACACCTCAGACCCCAGACAAGAGAAATTCCAAACTATATGGCCTTTTGATATCCATCTTCTCTCTGTCTCACCCTACGGGTTTAACCCCTATGCTTCTCTCAAATACCTTTGGATAATTAAGTTGTTTGTGTCATGGAGAATAACTGTCTTGTATCTCATCAATTCCTGTCATACCAGCCCCCTACCTTAGGGGCATGCTGACTGTTAAGAAACCTGTAATTTCTGTCATATTTCAACAATACTTAACTTCATTTCTTTTTCTATTTAACTCATGTCCACTTTGCTAATAAACGGACTCTAGGATTCTGGGATTCTAGGACTCAGATTCTAGGCACTCTAAGAGTCCCCTGGTGTCTTTTACTTCATGTCACCCCTGTCGTGAGTGAGAAAGAACCAGCCCATTACCTTTCCCCTGGAGGCCACCCTGCTGGAGAGGGAGATACCCCGAAAAAATATTTTTTAAAAATACTTTAAAATAAAAAACTTTAAAAAGTTCTGCAGATTTATCACTCTTTTATAAATGGAACCATTTCACCCATAAACAAGTACCTAAATCACCTTAAGAAAAATAGGTTTTACCTACTTGGGTTCTTTCTGTTGAGGAAGTGAATGTAACCTGTGCTCAACCAGGTATGCCCCCACCCAGCCCCCATATGATGGTTCTTTATTCTGTCTGTACACTTGACAAATTTTTGGAGCAATTGAATAAAGAACCATCATATGGGGGCTGAGTGAGAATATGAAAGTAAATAATTTCACTTTTAAAATAAATTTCTACTAAAATAATTTCATTCTGTGCATACTTTAAGATGCACATAGGGGCAGGGGTAGATAGCATAATGGTTATGCAAAGTGACTCTCATGCCTGAGTCTCCAAAGTCCCAAGTTCAATCCCCTGCACCACCATAAGCCAGAGCTGAGCAGTGCTCTGGTAATTTACCAAAAAAAAAAAAAAATGTTGCACATTGATAAGCAAAATATGTTGCCATGTCTATGGAAAATGGTATGTCTAGTCCTTAAAAGAATAAAGTAAGAATACTAGAGTATTTTTAAAAAGACATCTCTACTCTGATGTTCACAGCAATATTATTCATAACAGCCACCATATAGAAATTACTTAAGTGCCCCTACTGAATGCGTACATAAAGAAATATGATACAGATATATACACTTAACAGAACACTACTTATATGCTTAAAATATTAAATAATATGGTATTTTGTTTTAACACAATGGAACTTTAGGAGATTGTTGTAAACCAGAAATGAAAGACACTTACCAGACAAATTCTCTCATAGGTAGCATATAAGTATCCAAAACAGAGACTTAACAAATCACAACAAAATAATTCAGACTGAAAATTCTGATGGTTACCAAAGGGGAAGCGGAGAAGTAGTGAGACAAAATGGTGAATGTTGTCAGGAAAGAAAACCATAACTTTGGTGGTAGTAGGTGTGGTGAAACACATACATACAGAGATGTGAAACTATATTCCAACATTTTATGCAGTATGATAAGCCAATGGAAAATTAATAAATTTTAATAAAAATAATAGCAATGATAGAAATAATTACTACAGTTTATTGGACCCTATTAAGGTGTCAAACAGTAAAGTGTCAGGAAACACAATATTTGACCTTAACAGGGTTCACTAAGTATGCCATCATTTTATAGATGGCCAAAAGAAGAAGATCCAAGACAATAAGTGACACAAATCTTTATTTTGACCCAAAGCTAGTTTCCTCTGACATGCTGTCGTACAAGCATGGATAATGGGTAATACCATATTAGGGAGCTACTCTCTTCCCTGATCCAGCTTTCTGTTCCTTTTCCAGCTATGATATCATCTCCCCAGACAATAACTTGGATCCACCTGCATATCAGATTTCAGGCTCAGGAGAAAAAAAAAAAACTAGTATAGCCACAGGCCCTTTGGAATATAACTAAAATATGCTGACTGGCTATCTACAAAATAGAGTACTGCCCCCAACTTTTCATCTGCACTATTCCAGCCTTTAAGTCCATGATTGTTCCACAGTTTTTTTGACTTTGTATGTTAACTCTCTTCAGCCGCCAGGTTCCAGATGCTAGCATGATGCTGATCAGGCTTTTCTGGACAGACAACCCCACCAATGTGTCCTGGAGTTCTGATTCCCCAGAGCCCCACCCTACTAAGGAAAGAGAGAGGCAGGCTGGGAGTATGAATCCACCAGTTAATGCATCTGGGCAGCAATTACAGAAGCCAGATCTTCCACCTTCTGCATCCCACAATAACCTTGGGTCCATACTCCCAGAGAGATAAAGAATAGGAAAGCTATCAGAGGAGGGAATGGGATATGGAGATCTGGTGGTGGGAATTGTGTGGAGTTTTACCGCTCTTATCCTATGGTTTTGTCAATGTTTCCTTTTTATAAATAAAAAAATGAATTAAAAAACAAAGAAACCAGGAGATGAGAATATAATGTTTCAAAGCATTCTAACCTGACAAGATTATATTTTCTCGGCAACATTTTCTTCTAACTAAAATGCTAAGCTGTAGCCAATATATTTTTTTTCTAAATAAATGATTAATACTGTTTTCATAGGCTGAGACCAAATTTCTGTCAACTTTGACTTCCAGGCAAATAGAAGTGTAACACTCACTATGTGACTCAAGCCTTCTAAGTCCAATCATGTTGTTTCCATTACTAATGGAAATCAAGTTCATCAAACCACTCCCCTGTATACACATAGCTTTAATATTTCAAGGGTAGTTTGTACTTGTATTTCACCTCTCCCAGAGTTTTCTTACCAAAAACTTAGCACTGAAGTTCTAATATTGATATCAACACTAAATGCCAGAGAATATTTTCCCAGGTCACTCTTCATTTTAAGCCTTCACTTATTGGCATAATTGTGAACTTGAAAAGAGTTTCAAGTATCAGTGTAATTAGGGTCATACAGGGGGTTGGGCAGTAGCGCAGCAGGTTAGGCGCAATTGGCACAAAGCGCAAGGACCGGAGTAAGGATCCTGGTTCGAGCCCCCGGCTCCCCACCTGCAGGGGGGTCACTTCACAGGTGATGAATAGATCTGCAGGTGTCGTTCTCTCCCCCTCTCTGTCTTCCCCTCCTCTCTCCATTTCTCTCTGTCCTAACAACGACAACATCAATGACAACTACAATAACTACAATAAAACAACAAGTACAACAAAAGGGAAAGTAAATAACTATGTAAATATTTTAAAAATTAAAACTATAAATAAATAAATAAATAATTAGGATAATAAAATTGCCCTTGAGTGAAAAAGTGTAACTGGTCTAGAGTGACTATCAGAGTCATTGTTCAGGACTGAAGGCTGAACTCAGCAAGATCAGTGAGTGCCCTTTTCTGTCCAATCAGACAAGACATAAGATTAGCTGTTGAAGTCTTACCTAGCTCTTAGTTATTAGTTACTCCCTGTATTTTTCATAGATTTTATTTTTGGTCTGCTTCTTGTCAAGTAAATAACAAAGTAAAAGGAGAGGAGGGTATAAAAAGCAGTCATCCAAAAAAAAAAGTTTCATTTTATAACTAGCTGGATATAAAATTAATATTTTTATGCAGAATTAATGTTTTTATGCAGAATGAGATATGCATACCACTTGTTTTTTAGAGACACACTTTCTCATTTGACTTTCTGAAACTTTGAAGGTATTCTATACTTTTATGACCATATGAATATGCCAATGTTGCTGTCTTTAAATTTTAGTGAGTCTTAAATTCCATGTTTGACAAAGTCCAAATGCTTTTCAAGAAAGAAGCATAGCCTGTCAAAAGAAGTCTCCCACTTAATGATGTTTGCCAGCTTGAGAGCTTTTGGCTTAACTCCTTTATTCAAACCTGCAGGGAAAAGTCTTAGCAGTTCTTTCTACTCTCAAATGAAATATTTGTGTATGTCTCTCCTCAGAGCTATAATTCTCCTAGTCCCATGTGAACACTTCAAGTTCTCTTTGCAATATCAGTCATCCCATGACATAGAAAGAAATTAGATGAGAAGCAGGCTTCATGTGGATAAGTTGGTTTGTCAAGTTAACACCTAGTAAGCATCTAGTGCTTCTCCTTTTAGTTAAAAAATAAATGCAAATGCTTTGTGTGCAGTCTGTTTTTAAACCAGCAGAACTTCTGTCTAAGCCTATCATAGCCTCTTCTCTTTGGTTCATCACTGCTTTCTTTCCTCTTCTTGGTTCCTATATCACCTTATTCACGTTTTTCCCCTAACGGTCTTGGTCTTCTCCTAAGGTGACTTTAATCATAAACTCCACTTGTTTCTCCAGAACCATGACAGGTTCCTGGCTAATCCTCTATCATTCAGTAAGTGTCCAGTATCAGAAGGATTTAGAATTAACTTATGTTCAACTAAATTTGTGATTTATTGTGCCCACAGTGAGCCCTAAGTTTTCATGGAGTCCTTGAGATTCACTATGTTGGAGCTTGACCATATGTCAATCTGTGTCTCAAACCAATGTACCTTCCTTGATCCTTACTCTACAATCTGCCTCATGACTCTTACTCTGCTTACAGTTTCTTTGTAGAACTAGGTATTTGCATTGAATCAAAACTCTATTTCCTGGTTCTTACATTTTGTCCAGTACTTAACTGTTCTTGGATTCCAGCATTTAAGTGGAAGAGTCTGTTCTTTAGGTTTTGGATGACTGTCTGGAGCTTCTGGCATTCATAGATAGGTCTTAGTTTTCATAAAATGGGTTTGTCACTTTTCCATTGACTGCCTGCCTGAACTCTGTATCTATTCATGGGTGGACTTACCCAATCGATTACTAGAATAAAGATGTTTTTTTTTCTTTCTTCTTTGCTTGTTTTCTTTAAAGATAATGTTTCCACTTCTTGTCACAGCCAGCCTCTGCAGTTACATCAGGTGCCCTTATTCTTGGGCAACAGCCGACTCCCAGCATACTTTGAGGCTGAGTCTGAGGTTTCTCTGAGAGTTAATGAAATAGCTTCCTTACATAGTATGCAACTTTGCCATGTGCTTAACCCAGGATCAAGCCCAACACTTACTGCATAGAAGGAAGTTTTGGGGGCAGTGGTCTGTTTTCCTCTCTGTCTTTATTTAAATTAAAATAAAGGAAAGAAAAGGAAAAAAGAAAAAGTCCATTTCTTAAAAACTTTATTTTCTTAATTTTTCTGAGTGATACAAGACTTCTATATGTATCCATAACAGGTTCCTATTCAAGTATTACCTAACTTACATGTGAAGAGCCATGGGTTCTACCAATGTCTATTATCTTGCACATCACTTGTTTTCACAGAAAGATGTTTTTAGAGGTTCAGTTTCTAAAGGCACTAAAGTTTATTTTGTAGGTCTTCTAACAGCTTTTCCTCATTGAATTCAATATTTTTATTCTTTTCTTTCATAGTATTTTCTTCCAAAATACTATGTTTTCTCTGCTAGTTTATCTAATATTGTTTAGCTTATACATCTATTGAGTTGTTGGAAAAGTCATGACCAGCTTTTGCACATAAAAATAGAAAAGTGTGTCACGACTTTCCCAACAAAACCAATAGTGCAAGAGGAAACCAGAAGGGTAAGAGATTTTCCTCATAGTCTCAAATGCACAATTCGATAACCTGAAAAATTAGAAGTTTTTAAGTCATATCTAGCTCCTTCTTTCATGGGCATTACTGTCTAGTAGATGTTTAATAGCTGCATGTGTTTCTTCTCCAAAACAGAAGATTCTGGGTGCATCTGGGTGACAAGTCTAGCAGATGGAGACTTGTCTCAAGTGGCCTCCCCCAGGGCTCTGTTCTGGCTCCTACGCTATTTAATATTTACATCAATGACCTCCCAGAAACCTCTTCAAGGAAGTTCATCTACGCCGATGACATCTGCTGTGCAACTCAGGCATCCAAGTTCGACATCCTCGAGGAAACACTCACGAAAGACATGTCTCTGATATCTGATTACTGTAAAAAATGGCGACTAATCCCTAGCACTGCAAAAACGGTATCATCTGTTTTCCATCTACACCATGCCTCGGCCTTGCATGAGCTTAATGTGCGGCTTGGCGATATGAGAATCCAGCATGAAGCCCAGCCAGTCTATCTTGGCGTTACTCTCGATCGCACTCTGTCATTTCACGAACATCTCATAAAAACTGCAGCAAAGGTGGGCACGAGGAATCACATCATTGCAAGACTGGCCAGCTCCTCATGGGGCGCGAGCGTTTCCACACTACGATCATCATCTCTGGCATTATGCTATTCCACTGCAGAATACTGTGCCCCAGTATGGTTCCGTAGCCCCCATGTCCACTTGGTCGATTCCAAATTATATTCCTCCATGAGGATAATTTCTGGAACCATCCGTTCCACCCCGGTTCCATGGCTGCCAGTTCTTAGCAACATCGCCCCGCCAGATATTCGTCGGGATGCGGCATCATCTAAGTTCATTTCCCACGTCTACGCTCGACCAGACCTGCCAATATACGCGGATATCTTCGCCCACCCAGTCCAACGCTTGACATCTCGTCACCCAATCTGGTCCCCTATGCCTATACTGAACTTCTCTGTTCCAGACTCTTGGAAACAGAGTTGGCAGTCAGATGAGGTCAAAAACAAACACCTCATCACAGACCCCTGCGAGCGTCAACCCGGCTTTGACCTGGCACGTTATGATTGGGCCCTCCTCAATCGCTATCGAACAGGCCATGGCCAGTGCGCCGCTACTGCTGGGGAGCCAGAGACGACCTGCAGACAGACTATGACCCACATAGTCAACGACTGCCATCTCTCCAGATTCAAAGGAGGTCTCGAAACTGTACATCAGGCTCAACCTGACGCTGTTGACTGGCTATGGAAGAAGGGCAAACACTAGAAGAAGAAGCTGCATGCAAGGAAGGGATATATTGAAATACAGGTCAATACTATGCTGAAAAGTGAGGACTTTTCAGAGAATGGGGTAGGAATACAGCAGTGACAAAGAGAGGAAACGGATCCACATTTGCTTCCTCTTGGAAATAAATAATTATGAGCCACTTAATTCAAGTAAGGGTGAATAATGCCCCTCTCCAGAGAATCCAGGTCTGCTCTGCATTTCTATTTGTAGTTCAAAATAATGGGCATACAAGGCAGCAAACTGTCTCCCTCAGTGTTTGAATTTGCGGTTCTTAGAAAACTAAAGTGTTCCCTCTATTCCTGTTTAGTTTTCTTTACCTTCAGATAAATGGTCTCAGAGTTTTGTCTTCAGTTAGGTTTTTACTTTTATATTTGTTCATTCTCTCTACACTCATGAACAATACATATACATGTGTTTAGTCCTAGCCTTCATTTGATGTTTTGATAGTCATATTCATTTCTTGGAAATTTGAATAAATCAGACTTACCCTACTGATTTCCAACCTTGTTTCACTTGATGTTTTATCACAGTTACCTAACAATGAAACTACTGTTTTTCCTGTCATCCATATCTGTAGCTCCTGACTAGTCTGAAATTCTTCCCTCTTCTTATCCTAATGCCTGACCAGTTCGGCTATATTATTACCACAGTCTATATGTCTCTAGTGTTAACCTTTTATTCCCAGTCTGTAATAACTTGTTTTATTTAATTTTATTCTATGGGGAGATTAATGGTTTGCAGTAAATACAGTTGTTGATACATGGGAAAAATATCTCAATTTTTTAGAAAACACAATCACTCCCAGACTAGATCCTCCTCTACCATCAGACACCAGGACCTGAAAGCGCCCCCCCATCTCCGTTCCCAGAGGCCTTTACATTGATGCAATACACAACCCAGTCCAAGTTCTACTTTGTGTCTCCTTCGTCTTATTTCTCAACTTCTGTCCATGACTGAGTTTATGCAAGTTCTGGTTTATCTCATTTAACATGATTTTTTTTCAAGCTCCATCTAAGATGAGGTAAAGGTGAATTCATCATTCTTAATAGCTGAGTAGTACTCCATTGAGTGTATATACTGCAACTTTCTTAGCCACTCATCTGTTGTTGGATACCTAGGTTTTGACAATTACAAGTATGGCATGTAAAAGTCTTTTCCCATTCAGTAAGGAGTCTGTTTGGGTAGTGACTTTTTTTGCTGTGAAGGACCTTTTCTGTTGGGAAGCCTGTCTTACTTACCTTGAGCAAAATGTATTATGGGACATGATCATAATTAGCATATTATAGACATATGTAAACTCACAAGCGATTGTGGGTATAGGAAGTTATATAGGGGCCATGCAGTGATGCACCTAGTTAAACGCATGCATTATAGAGCACAAAGACCTGGGTTCAACCCTCTGGTCCTCATCTGCAGGGGGAAAGCCCTGGTGAGTCAGGACTGCAGGCATATCTCTCCCTCCCTTTCTCTCCATCCTTTTTCAATTTGTGTCTTTATCCAATAATAAATAAGTAAAGATTAAAAAATAAAATTAAAAAGAATGTGATAAAATAAAGTTATTTAAAGGAGTGTCTGGTAGAAGTTGCTCTCTTTTCCTACTCTCCCTTCACCTGGTCATCTCAATATTCTCCCTAGATCTGTGATGTTGAGTTTCTCTGGGACCTGCATGAGCTGAAGTTGGACACTGGGGAGTAAAGTTTCAGGACTCATGCATCCTGACCACATGTCGAGTTAGGCTTTTTCTCCTGACTAATTTACCATCATGGTTTTTATGCACCCAGTGAGCCTGCATTTCTTAAGTCCTCAGCATAATCCAACAGAAGTTTTATTGTTTTTACTATATTTTTTCATTTAGTCCCACTAGTTTATTTTTACTTTCCTTACAATTGGACTTGAATCATTGGTGATGCTTCTAAAACTTAGACGAAAAAGAGTTCTGCCAATATTTTCCTCTAAGTATTTGATAGTTTCTGGCTTAACATCCAAGTACTTGATCCATTTGGAGTTTATTTTTGTCTGTGGTGAAACACAGTGATTCAGGGTCATTCTTCTGCACACTTAAAGCCAGTTTTCCCAACACCACTAATTGTTCATAGGGGCTTATTTATGGATTCTTATTTTATTCCACTCTGAGTGTGTCTATTTTTGTTCTAGTACCATGGAGATTTTACAAGGGTCCCATAATAAAGTTAGAGATCTGGGAGTGTGATACCTCCAGTTTTGTTCTTTTATCTCAAAATTGCTTTGGCAATTCTAGGCTTATTCTGGATCCAGATACAATTCTGTAGCTTTTGTTTCCTTCTTTAAAAAAAAAATTGTAGGACCTTGATGGGGACTGCATTAAATTTGTATATGGCTCTGAATAGAATAGTCATTTTAATGATGATAATTCTTCCAATCCTTGAATTTGGAATATCTTTCCATTTCCTTGTATCTTTTATATTTCCTTAAATATTGACTCATAGTTTGTACTGCAGGTGGAGAGCCGGGGCCTCGAACCAGGATCCTTAGGCCGGTCCTTATGCTTTGCACCACCTGTGCTTAACCCACTGCACTACTGTCTGACTCCCTATTGTGTTCTCAAAGGTATTCGTGCACAAGCATAGATCACTCCATCCTGCTTTCTACATATCTTTCTTATGTCATTTCTTCTGTAGGAACCTTTCATTCAGGTTAAGTTTGGTTTAGCAATGTTGTTTCAATGCTTTGCAGGGAATAGGACCATCAGATAAGTCCTATGAGTTGGTCAGATAAGGGTGGAAATTTAGGATCTGGCCTTGAGAAAACTTCAATTTCTACTTTGGGCTCCTGTTGTCTCACAGAACCTTGAAGGAATTCCTAAATGAAACACTTCAATATCGTCCAGACTTCATTTGTGTAACAGAACTCCAGAGTGGTCACACAAATTATCTGCCCAGTCCCTGTCCTCCTACTCCTAACCCTTAAAGATAAAATATAAATAAAGGTAAAATATATTTGGGTGTGTGTGGGGGGGGTTGTTTTGATTTTTTTTTGAGACATAAATTCACCATCTTCTCAGCTTATGTTGGTGCTAATTAAAGGCTGCTTTTCTTGTGCTTACCCTTTCCTGTTAACTGGCTATGCAAACAGTAAGCATCAAATCTTGCAGCAGTAACATTACCACCCTACCCAACAACAACCCATCTTCCGTTTTAGTTTTTTTTTTTTTTGGTTGATCCCAGGTTTGTCACCAAGGCTTGGTGTCTTTAGGATGCATACACTACTGCCAAAAGTCAGGGGTTCTTTGTTTGTTTGTTGTATTTGATGAGACAAAAAGAAATTGAGAGGAATATAGAGGGAGAGAGAAAGAGACACCTGTAGCACTGCTTTACTGCTCCTGAAGTTTCTTCTCTGCAGGAAGGGACTGGGGGCTTGAATACAGGTCCTTGCACATAGTAATTCGTGTACTCAACCTGGTGCACCACCACCTGGTCCCCAGTGTTTCCTATTCTTAAAGCTTACATGCTCTGACCAAGATGGTCAGAGAAGTTGAGTTCATTGTTCTTAGTAGCTGCATAGTATTCTATTGTGTATCTATACCACAACTTTCTCAGCCACTCACCTGCTATTGGGCACCTGGGCTGCTTCCAGGTTTTAGCTATTATGAATTGTGCTATGAACATAGGAGTACACACATCTTTTTGGTTGGGTGTTATGGAGTCCTTGGGGTAGATCCCCAGGAGAGGAATTACTGGGTCATAGGGAAGGTCCATGTCTACATGGACCTTGTGAGAGTTCTCCAGACTGCTCTCCACAGAGGCTGGACCAATTTACTTTCCCACCAGCAGTGGAAAAGGCTTCCTCTGTCCCCACAGCTTCTCCAGCATGTGTTGCTGCTGTCCTTTTTGATGCATCCCATACTCATCTTTATCTTTCTGACTTAGCTCACTTAACATAATTCCTTCTAGAGCTAAGTCAGAAAAATAAAGATGAGTATGGGATGATCCCACTCATCAACAGAAGTTGAGAAAGAAGATCAGAAAGGGAAACTAAAAGCAGGATCTGACTAAATTGAAAGTAGGGCACCAACATAAAAACCCTGTGGTGAGGGGGAGGATGGACATGCAGCTTCCTGGGCTGGCGGGGGGAAGGGCTGAGAATGGGGGTGGGTGGGTGGGTGGGATGGGACACAATCTTTTGGCGGTGGGAATGGTGTTTATGTACACACCTATTAAATTGTAGTCATATAAATCACTAATTAATATGAGAGGGGGAAAAATTAATTGCATGTCTAACAAAGGAACTTTTCAGAGTTAACCCAATTACCAAATAATGTGATGTTAACAGTAATTATCCATTGTTTTCTTGAACCCTAAGACAGCAGGAACCTCACATTTCCACTATAGAGCCTAAACTTCTCCCAGTCCTGGGACCCTAGCTTAGGACCCACTTTCCCATATGCTTCTCCCAATTCTTATCAAATAATATTGCATCCACTGATCTCAACCTAATCAACACAACAATTGCCACCTCAACATGCTTCACTTCAGACTGTGTCCAGAGACTTCAGGTGTGGAATGACAACCTTTCAGCTTCATCACTCGGGTGAGACCTTTCGTTTCATAGTATTCTCTAACTCCATCCCAGGTGGCTCACATCCTAACAAAGTGCCAAAACCTAGATATAGACCAGGTCCCAGGAGATAGAAAGTATGTCCACACGTATCCACAAACCAGGGCAAAATATATACCTGAAAGCAGTAATACACTAGAGTTTGCAATGAGTATCCCCCAACACTTTATCTCCACTATTCCATCCTTTGGGTCCATGATTCTTCAACAATTTGTTTGGCTTTGTATGTTAACTCTCTTTTCAGCCACCAGGTTCCAGATGCCATGAGGATGCTGGCCAGGCTTCCCTGGATTGAAGACCCCACCAATGTGTCCTGGACCTCCGCTTCCCCAGAGACCCACCCTACTAGGGAAAGAGAGAGGCAGACTGGGAGTATGGATCCACAAGTCAATGCCCATGCTCAGTGGGGAAGCAATTACAGAAGCCAGACCTTCCACCTTCTGCAACCCACAATGACCCTGGGTCCATGCTCCCAGAGGGATAGAGAATGGGAAAGCTAGTGGGGAGGGGACGGGATATAGAGATTGGGTGGCGGGAATTGTGTGGAGTTGTACCCCCATCCTATGATTTTGTTAATGTCTCCTTTCATAAATAAAAAATAAATAAATAAATAAAATTTTAAAAAAGAAATAATTGTCAACCAAAAAAAAAAAAACTTACATTCTCTAGAAAATGAAAGGGGCAGCATTATAATTAACACCTCCAAACACAATCTTGTGTACACGTATAATCTAGAGAGTTTCACATTATACCCACTAAGACATGACTAAGAAAGGCTAAAATCATCACACACACACACACACACACAAAAACATTCTAAATGCCAGTTCAATGCACAAGGCATTCTATAGCCATCTTACTTACTTTATATATATATATATATATATATATATATATATATATATATAACAGGGACTAGTATAGTGACCCTGATTGTGAATAATGACATTCATGCAGTGCTTTTCAATGGCTACCAGAAAACAACAGTGTAAGTTAATAGCCTGTGTTGTCTCTTGACTGCCCGTTACCAGAAATAGGTTTTGCTCTATATAGTCAGCTTTCCCAGTTTCAAGGGTCTTCACTCCTATTAGGCATACAAACTGTAATGAGAACAAACCAAGAAGGGAATGATACAGGCAACAAGCCAAAAAACAAGTTTTTTTTAGGATAGCCTAGTCAGGGAAGCAGAGAAACAAATAATTGAAATTAGAAAAGGAGAGAAAATAAAAAAAAGAACCTAGATTTTTCAGAGGAAGCAGTCTCATAAATCAGATTGAAAATTTGATTTGTGAGTTTTTCTTCTCACTGTATCCTGTTCTTTCCCCTCCTGGAGTCATGATATAGGCCTAAGCAGAACAAGCAGAACAAGTAATTAATCTCTGTGAATCTGCCTCATTAATGGATTGTTACTCCCCCTGTGTTTCTTCCAGTTAAAAATGTTTCTAAACCTACTCTTTGGCAACAATGCTACAACAGTCTGGATAATGTTCTGGGCAGGAGTAGAAACACAGAAATCCTTGCGTGAAGACAGCTCATGCTTGCTATTGACTGATAGGGGATTTTAGTTACTTGGCTCATTAAATGTCCTGTATGCAAATAGTACTCATGGATTTTTATTCATTTGACACTCATCCAATCAAGCCTGCTTTTCCACATCCATTAAATACTGTTTGACTCCACAAGACAGTGAGATATGAAGTTCCCTTTGCAATTCATAAAGTGTTGTAAGACACCTAGAAAACACAAATGAATGTACCCATAGCAAATGTGGTATTAATCTGCACTAATAAAAGGAAACAGCATGCTAATCATAGCTCATTTATAGCTGGCTTTGGAATGTGTTATGTGGTTTTTGGCAGAAGATTTACTTTACTAATTATGCTTTGCTTAAATTAACAATGCAGTTCATTTGCATTCCCTTTGCCTGCACCAGTTGATAGTAAGAAAAGAAAACACAGTGGCCTGGGAGGTGGTGCAGTGGTAAAGTTTTGGACTCTTAAGCATGAGGTCCCGAGTTCGATCCCCAGCAGCACATGTGCCAGAGTGATGTCTGGTTCTTTCTCTCTCCTCCGATCTTTCTCATAAATAAATAAAATCTTAAAGAAAAAGAAAAGAAAGCACATGCTAAGCAATGAGGTGAAATCATCTTGGAATCAAAGATAATAATTTTTAGGTAATTTGTAATAATTTTAGATAATTTATGGGCACATGTGTGTCGCACATGTACATACATTTAATTTTTAATCATCAAAACATGAAGTAATAAGAGTTACATTATGTGTGAAAATTCCTGTCACCTCACACCTCAGAACTGAGTGGTGGCATGCCTGGTAGACTGTATACAAGAACATGGGTTCAAAAGCTCCCATCCTCCAAAGCAGAGGTCGGGAAAGCTTTACAACAAGTGATACAGTGTAGCCAGTCTCTCTCTCTCTCCTTCTATATAACCCCCTCTCCACTCAATATCTTTCTGTCTCTATCCAAAAAAAGGAAAGGAAAGAAAGAAAGAAAGAAAAAAGAAAAAATGACCACTGGAAGATGTGGATTTGTCATGCAGGAACCAAGCCCCAATGATAATCCTGGTGGCAACAATAATAATAGTAGTAATAGTAATAAATGAATGACATTAAAGTTAAAAAATTTATGTCACTTGTTGGCTAATTTACATCACTGTTACTCTGTAGTTTCTCTTATTCCTTCTGAGACTAATACATTAAAAAGTTAATCCCACAATAATCATTACTCTCAGTTTTCTGAAAGTATCTGAGGAAATAGTTGTCTATTTAATATATATAAATTGAGACATTTCTGACCATCATGGTGACTGCCTAACAACTCTAAGACTGCATTCTAATTTGAATCCACGACAACAAAAACTACAGTAGTGTAAAAAATTTTAAAAAAAGATTCAAATAAACAGATACAGAAATAGCCCTTATGTCACCAAAAGTCCAAAAGCACAGGGAGGGAAATATATAATAGGGACCCTGGTGACAGGACAAACACTATAGGTCTCTGAAACATCATTAGATCTGTAGTAAACCTATGACAGTCTCTTCTGTGACTCAGCATGAATTATAATCTACACACACATCCTACTGTGATAAGCAAGTTACAGAAGTCATCTTTACAGAATTAGTCAATAACCTACACTAATTAGAATTTAAAAAATAAGGAAAATCTCTTTACCAATGAATCAAAACAAAACCCAGGTGGAAGGAGAGGGCACAAATAAATCAGAGGTAAAAATAACAACAACAACAACAAAAAAATCATGAAGATTTCCAATCGTGAGTCTAAATGTTTATCACTGATGTGAAGGAAGTCACAAAAGAAAACTGTAACAGAAAAAGAAAAATAATAGAAAAGACTCCAAGAAAAAGTAGAATCAAAAACCCAGAAGAAAGTAGAGTTAAATTCTTAAAAAGTAGAATTAATAGCCACCATAGCTGTTCTAAAAGTCACAATAGACAAGTAAAATAATAGAGTAATCTAATTAAAAACCTGAGCAGCAACAGATTCCTGTTTCCACTGTGCCTGGTCATGTCCATCAGGAACAACATAATGGACCCTCTTGGGGGTCTCTATAGGACTTTGCCCTCAAAATGGGTCAACATTGGTAGGGACTGCCCCATCCTCCGAAGGGAGGTTGGGTCAACATACTCTGCCACTAGAGGAAGACGGGTCCTGAAATGAGTGCAGGCTAGAATGTGCCTAGCTATGACTACAGAATAGGAGCTCAGACCTACAGGGATGCAGAGGTCTCACAGACTCCTGTGCTAAATATGGGCCCCAGATCAAATTGATGGGGTCTACAGTTATACATATATATATATATATATATATATATATATATATATATATATATATACACATATACTTATTCCCATATTTGGGAGCTGTTCTCTTAATCCAGCTTTGTAGTCCTATTTCCAACTCTGACACCTTTTCCCCAAACAATACCTTTAGCTTACCTGCATGTTGGCTGTCGGGCTTAGGTAAAAAATTAGTAAACACATGGCCTCCTTGGAATACACCTAAAATACACAAACTAGATTTTTCTTATATGGAGATCCCAAATTTCCTCTGCAATATTTTACACTTATATGTATAATTTAGATTCTCATTATTATTTGTTCTGCTTTATATCTTAATTTTTTTTTCAGCCACCACGCTGCAGATGCTACCATGACACCAACCTGACTTCCCTGGACAGATGATCTCACCAATGTACCCTGAAATCCCTTTTCTCCAGAGCCCTGCCCCAATAAGGCAAGATAGAAACCAGCTGGAAATATGGATCAACCTGCTAATGTCCATGTCCAGCAGAGAAGCAGTTACAGAAGCCAGACCTTCTACCTTCTGCACCCCATAATGATCCTGGGTCCATGCCCCCAGAGGAATAAAAAATAGGAAAGCTTCCAATAGAGGGGCTGGGATGTGGAACTCTGGTGGTGGGAAATGTGTGGAATTGTCCCCCTCATATCGTACAGTCTTGTTGACGCAGAACAACAGAGCAAAAGAAGATGATAAATGGGCTAAAACCCATAGTAGTTGCACAAAAGGCTGCAATAGCTGAATTTATTGAATAGAATGAAGAGATTCAAAAGCAAAAAAAAAAAAATGCAGACAGACAATAATGATAGAATCAACAAAGCTAAAGATGAAGCAGGGGAAATTTGGAAAAAAAGTAAACAATTAAAAAAGGGATTCAGAGACACGTGTGATTACTTTAAAAGGAAGAATATTTTCACTAGACTGCTGTAAGTAGAAGAAACAGGGGAATAACACATATTGGATGAAATAACAACAGAGAAATTCCCTCAACAAAGAATAACTGGGATGATATAGTGATTCAAGAAGCTCACAGAATCCCAAACAGAATCAATTTAGATCTATGCACACCAAGACATATCATAATTCTATGGGCACAGGCCAGAGATAAGAAAGGTCCCTGAGAGCAGCAAGAAAAATCAGAGTCAGATAAAGAAGGAAGTCCATACCGTTACCAGCAGATTTCTCAACAGAAACTATAAAGCCCAGAAGAGAATGCTGATTTATTTATAGAGTACTAAATGAGGAAAGCTTCTAGCCAAGAACACTCCATCCAACCATTCATTCATTCAGACTAAATGGAGAGATAATGACATTCTCAGAAAAGGAACAATTGAATCATAACTAAATTCCTTCTCTGAAAGATGATCCAAAGAGGTTCTTATGACTTACAAAAAGACACACAGAAGAACATTAAGAACCTGTATCAAACAACAGTATTGAAATATCTTACGTTTAATCTTATGAAATGTCAACGGTTTATACTCACCATCAAAAGGTGTAGGATAAAACAGAGTAGGATAATGGATGAAGAAACACAAAAATAACCATATACTGTTTGTGGGAATCCCACTCAACTTCATGAGACAAAAATAAACTCAAGTTGAAAGAGTGGAAAACCATCAAACAAGTTAATGGGCCTCATAAAAAGGTAGGTACATCCATACAGCTAACACTATAGACTTTAAAATGATTAAAGTAATAAATAATGGGAATGGATCCTGCGTAATTATCAGATCAATCTACCAAGAGGACATAACAATTATTAACATCTATACTCCAGATGAAGAAGCAGTAAAGCATGTAAAGCAGTTACTAAAAAAAAAAAAAAAGAAAGAGAGAAAATACATCATCAGCAACACAATTAAAGTAGATTTTAATACCCCACTCTCTAAAGTAGATAGATAAACCATGTAGAAAATTAATGGAGAAACAAGATAAATAAATTAAGATATGTATCAGTTAGTCCTGACATACAGTTTCCAAGAGCTCTTCACCACAAGAAAGAAGAATACACATTCTTCTAGAGTCCTCCCTCCCCAGAATATTTGCAAGGATAGACCATATGTTAGGCCACAAATACGGCATTAAGAAATCAGGAGCATTGTAATCATTAAAAGCCAGGAAATCTAAAAATATAGAAACTTTACATTAAATTACTTAAAAACTAACAGGCAAAGAAGAAAATAAAATGTTCCTTCAAATAAGCAAAAAATGAAGACACTAACTATCAAAATATCTGGGATATAATCAAGGTACTACTAAGAGGGAAATTCACATCTATACAGATACACATTAGAAAACAACAAAAGAAAAACAGAACAACAATAATGAAAACAAACAAACATATAAAACCCACCTCAAATAAACAATGTAACCACACCTAAAGGATTTGGAAAAAGATAACTAAAAGAAAACTCAAAAAATGCAGAAACAGTGTAGTAAGAATTATAACCAGAACAGATATAATTAAAAATACAAAAATCACTGAAGCGGGGCTAGTTCTCTGAAATAGTAAACAAAATTGACATGCTCTTGGGCAGAGTCAATAAGAAAAAAAAAGGGGGGGAAGACCCAAATAAACCATACACTCCCCATATAAATCTAAAATATCATGGAAGTTTTTATCAACAGCTGCTATATGCCACCAAGCTAGAGAAATTAGAGAGGATGAAAATGTTCTTAAAGGAATACAGCATCCCAAGAATGAACTAGGAAGAAATGGAATAGACCAATCAACCAGAGATTGAAACAGTAATCAAGATATTACTCAACAACAGAAGTCTAAGCCTACACAGTTTTACAAATTGACTATAAAAATCCTTTAAGGAAGTTATTACCTACACATGATTTTACAAAAAATCAAGGACACAGTAATGCTCCCTACCACTTTCTATGAGGCCAACATCACCGTGATGTGAAACAACAAAAAGAGGAATCTACAGGTCAATATCACTGATGAACATCATAGATGTTAAATATTAAACAAAATTTACTATAATATATTGTTGAACAAATATATAATACTACATAATAAATTATATTAATTCATATAATAAATAAACAATATAATATTAAACAAAATTCTAGCAAATCAAATACAGCAGTAAATTAAAGATTGTACATCATGACCAAATGGAATTTATGTTAGAGATACCTGATGTTATTTCTTCCATTCCATGAGCAGAGTATGTCAAAACATGCATAATGTTATCAGGGATGCTGGCTCAATATATGCAAATCAATTAATATGACAGATCACATCAATAAAAGGAAAAACAAAAGATGCATGATTATTTCAAGAGGTACAAAGTCTTTGACAAGATTCAGCATTCTTTCATGATCAAAACATTTTTAAAAATAAAGATAGACAGAAAACTCCTCAAACTAATTGAGTTTATTTTCAACAAACCTAGAGCCAACACCATACTCATTGTCTATAAACTTAAAAGTTTTCCATCTTCTGTCAGGTACAATACTAGGCTGTTCACTGTCATCAAAACTATTCAACCAAGGCTTGGAAATCCTAGCCATAGCAATTAGGCAAGAGAAAAAGAATTAAAGTGATACAGATTAGAAGAAAAGAAGTAGAAATGTTACTATTTGCTGATAATATGATAGTAAGCATAAGAAAAAAAAGTCCAGTAGAATTTATCAGAAATTACTAAATAGTACAGTTAGGTTGGTTACAAGATACAAAATCAACATAGGAAAATCAGTGGTGCTCTATCTAAACACTAAGCTAGGAGAAGAAATTCAGGAATCAATTCCTTTTACCAAAGCAGCAAAAACAATCAAGTGTCTCAGAATAAGCCTAACAATGGAGGTGAAAGACATGTACACTAAAAATTATGATAGACTATGCTCGTGGAATGGAAGAAATAACATCATCAAATGAACTTAATACCCAGAGAAACAAACAGATTTAATGTGATCCCTATCAAGTTTCCTTCACATTTCTTCAGGGAATAAAACAATAGCTAAAAACATTTATCTAAAATGTGAAAATAGCTATGATTGCCAAAGGAATCTTGAGGAAAAATAGAACAATACTGAAGGTATCACAATTATAGATCTCAAATTTTATTACAATGGTATTATAACCAAAACCTATAGGTACTGTGAAACTATACATTGTCTTATAATATTGTAGCAAACTTTTAATAACTAATAAAAAATATTTAAAAGAAAGCATACTTTCATCCAGGAACTAGGGCAAAAATAGACATAGAGCAGTGCAACAGAATCAAAAGCCAAGACACAAAATCCCCAAACATATGAACAATTAATTTTTTGCAAGGGAAACCTAACATTACATGGTTAGTCCATCAACTCCACTCAATACAGATAAAGTGAGGTTAAATTTTATCTTACCTGCTTATTATTTTTATTTATGTGTATCTAATTGATTTGAATATAATTTCTTTATTTTACTCTAAGAAAAGAGACTGAAACTAATAATAGAATAATTAATTATTCTATTATTTCTGGACCCTGTAGTTTTCTGTCTTTACAATTAAAAAGACCTGAGGTGTGGTTTCATTCAAGTAGGATTAGTCCTTTAAAAATACACATTACTGGAACAAAAATAGGCACACAGACCAGTGGAACAGAATTGAAAGCCCAAAAATAAATCCCCACACCTATGGACATCTAACCTTTGATAAGGGGGCCTAAAGTATTAAATGGAAGAAGGAGGCTCTCTTCAATAAATGGTGCTGGGAAAACTGGGTTGTAACATGCAGAAGAATGAAATTGAACCACTTTATCTCTCCAGAAACAAAAATCAACTCCAAATGGATCAAAGACCTGGATGTTACACCAGAAACAATCAAATACTTAGAGGAAAACATTGGTAAAACACTTTCCCTCCTACACCTCAAAGACATCTTTGATGAAATAAACCCAGTTGCAAGGAAGACTAAAGCAGAAACAAACCAATGGGACTACATCAAATTGAAAAGCTTCTGCACATCCAAAGAAACTATTAAACAAACAAAGATACCCCTCACAGAATGGGAGAATATCTTCACATGCCATCAGACAAGAAACTAGTCACCAAAATATATAAAGAGCTCAGCAAACTTAGCACCAAAAAAGCAAATGACCCCATCCCAAAATGGGCAGAGGATATGAACAAAACATTCACTACAGAGGAGATCCAAAAGGCTAACAAACATATGAAAAAACTGCTCTAGGTCACTGATTGTCAGAGAAATGCAAATTAAGACAACATTGAGATACCACCTCATCCCTGTGAGTGGCTGAGAAAGCTGTGGTATATATACACAATGGAATACTATACAGCTACCAAGAACAATGAACCCACCTTCTCTGACCCATCTTGGACAGAGCTAGAAGGAATTATGTTAAGTGAGCTAAGTCAGAAAGATAAAGATGAGTATGGAATGATTCCACTCATCAACAGAAGTTGAGAAAGAAGATCTGAAAGGGAAACTAAAAGCAGGATCTGATTAAATTGAAAGTAGGGCACCAAAGTAAAAACCCTGTGGTGAGGGGTAGACATGAGGCTTCCTGGGCCAGTGGGGGTTGGGGGGGGGTGGGATGGGACACAGTCTTTTGGTGGTGGGAATGGTGTTTATGTACACTCGTAGTAAAGTGTAGTCATATAAATCACTAGTTAATTAATATGAGATGGGAAAAATTAATTGTGGAATGACAAACCTTCAGCTTGATTCCTCGAGTGAGACCTTTCCTTTCATAACATTCTCTAATTCCATCCCAAGTGAATCACTTTCTAACAAAGTCCCAAAACCTAGATATACACCAGGTTCTGTGAGAAAGAGCCTATGTTCACACATATCCATAAACAAGTGCAAAATAAATACCTGAAAGAAGAGGTACACTAGAGTTTGCAATGAGTACCTGCTCTAACACTTCCTCTCCACTATTCCAGCCTTTGGGTCCATGATTCTTCAACAATTTGTTTGTCTTTGTATGTTAACTCTCTCTTCAGCCACCAGGTTCCAGATTCCATCAGGATGCCAGCCAGGCTTCCCTGGACTGAAGACCCTACCAATGTGTCCTGGAGCTCTGCTTCCCCAGAGACCCACCCTACTAGGGAAAGAGAGAGGCAGACTGGGAGTATGGACCGACCAGTCAACGCCCATGTTCAACAGAGAAGCAATTACAGAAGCCAGACCTTCTACCTTCTGCAACCCACAATGACCCTGGGCCCATGCTCCCAGAGGGATAGAGAATGGGAAAGCTATCAGGGGAGGGGGTGGGATATAGAGATTGGGTGGTGGGAATTGTGTGAAGTTGTACCCCTTCTACCCTATGGTTTTGTTAATTTATCCTTTCTTAAATAAAAAATAAATTAAAAAATACACATTACTAAGATATTAAATATTATTTCTGCTTCTTACAACTACCCTATCATGTAGATGTCAGTGAAAATATTTTATCCATTGAGGTTGAATAATTTCTTCAAGTCCATTAAGAAAAACATTTGGAAACTATTTAAATCTAGGCTTGCCTGCTAAGTTTTCCAGCAATATCATAATGATACTGAGGAGTATAAACTGACTCAAAAGACTTAAAACCAGAAATAAATAATAAAAGAGTGTTGGTGGTACTTTGTAGTTGAACTTACAATAGTCTTATGAAATTGTGCTTAAATTGAGAGAATTAGAAATCATTATAAGATCATTTTTTAAAACTATTTCATTTATTTAGCTTTTATACTGACAGCAAAAAAAAAAAAAAAAGATTGAGAAGGGGAGACAAGGAGAAAGAGGGTGAGAGTCCTTGGCTCCTGAAATTCACCCCTTTCAGGTAGGGACAAAGTTTTGAATATGGAACCTTATGTACTACAATGTGAGCACTGTGCCACTGCCCAGACCTCTGTGTTACAATTTTTCAAGTAACTATATGTAAATTATAAACGAGAATCGTTGGCATATTGGGGCCAGTAGGTGGTGCACCTGGTGAAGCACACACATTACAAGAACTTATGTTCAAGCCCTTGGTTCCCACCTATAAGGTGTCTCTCTGTCTCTGTCCCTCTCAATCTCCCCTCTCTCAATTTCTCTCTCTATATCCAATAGTAAATAAATCAAAATATTAAATAATTGTTTTAAATATGAAATTTTAAATGATTGTTTGCCAAACCATGTAGCTCAATATTACATTATAAGAAACTTTATTAATTAATTTGAAAGATAATAAATGAGACTTTCTGTTTGCAAAAGCTTTTCAGTTTGATGTAGTCTCTATGGTTTACTTTTGCTTTTGTTTTCCTTGCTGTTGGTATTGAATTCAAAATTTTATATTCAAAATGTTTTCTGAATCATAAATCATAAAATGTTGTGCCAATGTTTTCTCCTATATACTTGATTGTTTCTTTTAATATGGGCCTTGTATCCATTTAAACTTTAGTGTGTGATGAAATGTGGTGGTCTAGATTCATTAATCTAAGTTTCAACCCAATTTCCCCAAAACCATTTGTTGAAGAGATGCGCAGATACCATTATTTTTTTAACTGCCACCCCCAAGGCCCACCTTTTTTTTTTTTAACCAGAGCACTGTTCAGCTCAGGCTAATGGTGGTACAGGGTGACTAAAACTGGGGCCTTGGAGCCTCAGGCATGAGGGTCTTTTTGCATGACAAGTATGCTATCTACCCCTGCCCTCTCTCACTTAAAAAAAAAAAAACAACTAGAAATAAACACCACCCATCCATTTGATAAATAATTGCCTGGTTACCCAGGAATTTTCCTGATGACCTTCCCATTGCACTTAACTGCTTTTTCATCACATTTTGCAACTTGAAAACTCAGTGAATTTCATTGTAACACCCTAGTAAAGGCTTAAGCTTTAAATGCTTAATACCATTTGCCCCATCTTTCATCAACTCATACATGGCAATACCTTCTCCAATGCGGTGATGTAGGCTATGTTACACATTTTCTTCCCAAATAAACCTGTTTTATTGTACTAAAGGATTTGTTGGGAAATAAAAACCTCAGTTTCTCCATAGTTCTTAAACTGACTAACAAAGGTTTCATAAACTTCTTTGTTCATACAAGCTGGCTCTCCTCGTCTCACCACACCACGAATGCCGGTTTTCTTTTAAAATTTATTAAACCGTCCATGACTGACTTTACACGGTTCACTACTCTCACCACTTGTTATAGAATTGTCTTTTAACAGATAGGTCTGAAATGAAACAATTATAAAGGACTCATACAGCTCAACAAGAAAAAAGCAAACAGCTCAAATAAAAAGGTGTACAAAAATCTGAATAGAAATCTTTTCTAGAAGAGAAACACATATGCCTACAGACATATGTATAAATGTTCCACTTCACTTATAATTAAAGAAATGCAGGTCAAAACCACAAAACCACAATTCTCACACCTGGCTTAAATGCTTAAATTAACAAAACAGGAGATGACAAGTGTTGGTGAGGACATGACACACAAAGAAAGGCGCTACATTGTTGGTGGGAATGCAAACCAGTACTGTCCTTATAAAAAACAGTACACAAAGTCCTCAATCACCACCACCAACAACAACAAAATAGAAATACACTATAATACTGCAAGGCTACTCCTACACATGTATTCAAAAGATATAAAAACACTCATCTAAAGAGACATATGCATCTCTATGTTCATAGCTGTGTTTTTTACAATAGCCAAGGAGTAGAAGCAAGTTAAACACACATCAACAGACAAACACATAAAGTAGGTACATACACTCAATGGAATATGATTCTGAAATTTTTTTTAAAAAAAAGATAATTGTATTCTTCAGGACAAAATGGATGGAACATGAGGTGACTATGCTTAGTGAATGAAGAAGTCAGTAAAAAGGTCAGACAACAACTGGATGGTTTTACTTATATGAGAAATATAGAATATTGAAACACACAAATTTGCAAAGAGAAACCAGGTTGATATGCAATTGTTTTATTTTTCTAACAAATCATTGCTTCAGGAATACTATCACCTGATGCTTTGCATAAATCCAACTGTATAATTTGTTTTCATTTCGTTCAGTGTCTGTAACTTTTAGTGAGTAATAGCAATTCTGACTCATTGAATAGCTTCTTATTTTGGCTATAATAGAGATCACTCATATGCATTTTGTACTTGGCAGTGAGATTTGACAAGCAATTACCCTGCACATACCAGCTATTTTCCTTCTCTCGCTCTCTCTCTCTCTCTCTCTCTCTTCTCCTCTATAGTGGCTATCACTAATTTTCTGTTTTGCTGAGTGGAATTACTAAACTTCTTTTAACTAATAATATAATAAGCTTGCAAAGAAAAACAAAATGACAAGTATACAAGCACTCTAAGCTTGCACTAAAGTGAGACTAACAAAATGAGCTTTTTGTTATCCATTGAGACATGATGTGGAGCAGTGTCTTGACTCATACAGGTTTTAGTAAGGGTGACAAATGCTGAGCAAGTGTTTAAGTATTTGGAATAGAATCCATACTCTGTAGAGATTTAAATTTGATATGAGGATGTCAGGAAAGTTGAGATACATTTTTTTTGGTCCTCCAGGGTTATTGCTGGGCTCGGTGCCTGCACCATGAATCCACTGCTCCTGGAGGCCATTTTTTCCCCCTTTTTGTTGCCCTAGTTGTTGCAGCTTCGTTGCGGTTATTATTGCCATTGTTGACGTTGCTTTGTTGTTGGATAGGACAGAGAGAAATGGGGAGAGGAGGGGAATACAGAGAGAGGGGAGAGAGAAAGATAGACACCTGCAGACCTGCTTCACTGCCCGTGAAGCGACTCCCCTGCAGGTGGGGAGCCGGGGACTCGAACCGGGATCCTTACACCGGTCCCTGCGCTTTGCGTCACTTGCACTTAACCCACTGCGCCACCGCCCGACTCCCGAGATACATTTTTGCACAGAAAAACACCTCACAAATTTCCCGACAATCCAATATATACACATACCAACTTTCAGTGATTAAAATCCTGAAATTTCAGCTTTTAAAATTATAACACTATGTTTATATAATGATAAATTGCCTAGAGTTTCTAGGGAAATAGAAATAGCTGTCTAGGTGATGTTTTGTTATGTTGTTTAAATATTTCAAAAAGATAATAAAATTTCTTTTGTGTATTAAGTGTTATAAATCATTCTAGTGCCAATCAAATACACAGTAAATTTTCAACAGGTTCTCTCTCTCTGAAATCCAAGGATGTTGATATATTAAAAACAGATGCAAATTGCTAGAACAATTCACATGAGATTTCTAATTGCACATTTACCAGAAAAAAATTTAGTCTTTGAAAGCAGCATTTAAGTTCACTAGTATTCAGCAGCTATCTGAAACCCTAAGTTCAATTAAAAAGGTCATTACCCTCTAGAACTGAAGGTGATCTTTTAATTACAATGTTGCTAATGAATTGAGAGAGAATACAGTTTTGCTTAGCTCAATTAGCACATTTAAGTCAAAGCAAGCTCTAGTGAATATGAACGAATTTACTTGTGGATTACTCCCCATGCCCCATGTCTTCCTCCTTTTTGAAAGTAGAAGCATTTAAATATAGTCTTGGTATTGTGTCTCCAATTTTCATTTTATTTATAGATTGCTGTTGGATCTGTTAATAACCGAACACCTCTGACATTCTGTTTTACAAAATTCTTCAAATTTATATGAATATTGACAAGAGTTTGGTGAGAAGTTTTAAACTTTGTTTTTGAATATAGAGTTAAAGATATAGAGCTATGTTTTCAATAAAACCTGAAAATATTCAGTTGTTTTATATAACTGTATTATAGATGAGAAAGGGAAAAAATTTAAAATACTGCCACTTGAGTAGACTAACAGTTACTTACCAAGCTTAACCTGCTAGGAAAGAGCTTGTAGGGAAATTGTGAGGATGTGGTTGAGCTCTGCACTGCTCACAAAACACTCTGCATTCCTGATACTATGGCCTATGTACATAATCATTGTTTTGCCTGAAAGATCCCCACCCATTCCATTCCTTTGATCTATATTCTATCTACCCTCAAGACCCTCCCTGCCTCCAGGGTAATATTAATCCTACCCATTAAAACCCTTGCAACAGTTGCTAAAGAAGTTTCTACCTTCCCACCCACTTTTGCCTTCCTCCGCCCCTTTCCTAGCCATTTCCCTTTCCGACTTGCCGCTTCCAGGTCTGCCCTTTAAAAGCCTTGACTCTCCTCTGATCAATAAAGACATTGCATTGCCTCCCCACCACAAGCTTGGTTCATGAGTCATCTCCTCCCGCGCTGAGTGAGTAGCAGCCCAGGCTGGCTCTGGTCAAGTTCTCTCCAACCCAGAGAGTATGTGCCTGGGAAGAGGCACCCCCATGCTAGCCTGGCAAGAGCTCATCCATGAAGGCATTCTAAAGAAAAATGTACTAAAGAATGTGTTTTGTAAGAGAGCTTCCGGTTGACTAGGATTCAGAGTAACCTACAGGCAGATTTTTCAAGTAAAGTCACTCGCTCCTCAAAATGACTTGGAAAACCCAGAAAAGTAACTTGTGTTCAAGCAAATAATAAAAATTCTGCTACCAAATTAAATTTAAATAAAGCTCATAGCAACTGCTTTTAACATCTGGAATTTAACTTCAGGGGAAATAGTTAATCCCAATTTGCTCAGGTTGTTCTCTTCCTATGCTATGCCAGTAGTGGGCTTGGAAAAGTCCTTCATATAAAATATATCACAGATTTAAGTCATTGAAAAGATACTTTTATTTTTTAAGTCACAAGACAAAAACACAGAGTAGCTCACTGTTATCTTGAGACTGAGAAGCAACACAAATAATAAGTTAGACTTCACTATTTTTGTAAACAACCATTAAGATCAAATCCTAGCAAAGAAATAATGTCCTTCTAATTCACTCATAGATATGGACTCATAGTAACTCTCCTTTGACAAGCCATCTATTTAGCTTTGGAGTCTGACTTGTAACTTTTGTTTTCTTTTCTTTTTACATTTTATTCAACTAAGATAGGTTCTTTGAAAAATCTACCATGAATAAAGGAAAGCAAATATCTTCTCTCTTCCCACAAACACTACTAACACTTTTGTATGTACAGTTATTTAAAAGAATTACAGCTGTGCCATTCTTGTTCCATTGCCCCTAATTTTATCACAAACATCATAGAAATCTAACAGAAGCATATTTTATATTATATAAAGATTTTTATTTTCCTCATTGGGAGTTGAAACGGTTTATAATCACCTTTATGTGTCTGTTCTTCATCTGGGGAGGATATATATTTATTTATTGCTGGATAGAGACAGAGAAAAAATAAGAAGGGCAATGGGAGGTAGAGAGAAAGAGAGACAGAGACACTTGCAGATAAGCTTCTCCACTTGTGAAGCCTTCCTCTTGCAGGTGGGGACCAGGGTCTTGAACATGGGTCCTTGTGCACTGTAATATGTGTGCTTAACCAGGTGTACCATCACCTGGTCTCTGAGGTCTCTCACTTTTAACTTTATATGTTAAGCCTTCGCTAGACTTGCTTGGATTGGTTTTCATTTTGTCTTAAATAAACATATATGCATATGTGTGTATGTACACATATATGTAGGCCCACCAATACCCCAAATTAGGTATAAAATTAAAAACATGATGTAGGTTTTATTTTTTACTTCTACATAGTTTTAATTCCAAATTTTTAACATGTTTGGAGTTTAGATATTTATATGCCTATTTTACAACTATGAAGGTGGGCAGAATATGATCACTCAATTCTTGAACTGGTGTCTTCAGGGAGTCTAATTCTGGCATGAAAATGATTTTGAACTAAGAGCACTGATGGCTCTGAAGACTTTTACCTTGCCATCTTAGGTCTTTTACATTTCCCCTAATCAAAGGCTTGTATAATTGCCTAGCCTCTTGCCATTTTCTAATGAAATAAGCAACTGATGCTTCTCTTTTATAAGCCACAAAAGAAAAACAGAGTTTGGGGAAGTATCACCAAAGTGTAAGTCTATCTGAAAAAAGAAAAAAAAAAGTCATGTTATTGAGAATATTGTCTTCACTCAATAAGATCTACCCGCCTTCTTGTCATGTGACATCTCCCTTCCCTCCCTCTCTCCTTGGAAGCTCAGGACCACTAATTAGGTACAGATATTCCATCTCACTTTTTCAGATGACAGAATTCACAAATTCATTGTAGCTCATTCATACTTACCATTAAAATGATTTCTCCTTTGCTAACATGTCTGATTTTGATTAATCATGCAGCCTGAGAAGAATCCAACAGGTAGAAGATTTTCCCTTGCATCCAGACATTCAGAATAATTGTCTATTTTTCACTCTGGATTTTAAAAAATATTTGTAGTGTACTTGACCATTGAATCAGTTCTTGAGAACTGTTTTTATTGAACTACGATCATCCCTAACCAAGTAATTTGTACATTATGTATTTTTATGTGTCAGTTGTGAAACACTTAATTTGGTTTGAAAGATTTTGATTAGGGATATTTAAAAGTGATTTTTTTTATCACAAATTATAACATGGCAACATGCATAATTATGAAAATGCAATACTTTTTTCTGTAACACCTCTGTAATATATCTGTAATATGTGCCTCCATTTTCTTTAGGATTTATTATGCTGCTAGGAAAATTTGATAATGACATAAGAGTTGTACCTCTTAAATAATAGAGCTTACTTCCCCCACACTGAAGGGTGTCTTTGTTATTGACATTTGAAACTCTACACATGAGGTGGTTTGTCATTAATTTTCCAAGAAATAATGATCCTTTTTTAGTTAATCATCTCAAGATGTTAATTTAGAACACCGATGATTTTATTATTTAATGATTGGTTGATTTTTCTGCCATCATTATCATTGGGGCTCCATGCCTAGATCATTTCTCTACTCCTGGAGGACTTTTTTTTTTTTTTTAAGATAGAGGCTAAGAAAGGTAGAGAAAGAGAAAGGTACAGAGGACAGAGAGACACCACAGTACCATTGCACTGCTTGTGAAGCTACCCCTGCGCAGGCCCAGTAAGGTGGCTAGGTGTACAGGCTGAGGCCTCACCATGGAAAATATGTGCATACTAATAGGTAAAATATGTATAAAGTACATAAAAAATGAAACTTTATTACAAATATATTCTGTTTGATCAGTTTGTTATGGTTTGATTTCTAAGAAACATCTATATGTCATTCACACTTAATTTGTTACCTGTCAAGATTTTGGTCAGACTGCCTCCCCAATGTTTTAAATTAAATTTCTCTCAAGAGCAATGATTGAATTTCCTGTTTTGTCAAGCCTGTTGTTACTGACTCTCATGAAAACATTTATCATTCTTTACACATTTTGATTTTTCTTATTCTCCCTCTTATCTCAGAAGAAACATTAGAAGTACTTCCTTACAGGGGCTGGGTGGTGGTACACCTGGTTAACTGTATAAATCACAATGCACAAGGACCCAGGTTCAAGTTCTTGGTTCCAACCTGCAGTGGGAACGCTTTGAAAGTGGTGAAGCATAGCTGCAGACATCGCTCTATCTTTTTCCCTATCTTCCCCTTCCTTCTCAATTTCTGACTGTCTCTATCCAATAAATAAAGATTTATTATTATTATTAATTATTATTATTACCTCCAGGGTTATTGCTGGGGCTCAGTGCCTGCACTACAAATCCATTGCTCCTGGAGGCCATTTTTTCCCCTTTTGTTTCCCTTGTTGTTCATTGTAGCTATTGTTATTATTGTTGTTGTTAGGATTATTGTTGTTATTGTTGTTGGATAGGACAGAAAGAAATGAAGACAGGAGGGGAAGACAGAGAGGGGGAGAGAAAGATAGGCACCTGTAGACCTGCTTCACTGCCTGTGAAGCAACCCCCCGCCCCAAACAGGTTGGGAGCCGGGGGCTCAAACCAGGATCCTTACACCTCTGGCCCTTGCTTTTTTAAAATTTTTAAATGGGCACCAGACGGTGGCGCAGCTGGTTAAGCGCACATGGCACAAAGCACAAGGAATGGCATAAGCATCCCGGTTCAAGCCCCCCGGTTCCCCACCTTCAGGAGGGTCGCTTTACAGGCGGTGAAACAGGTCTGTAGGTGTCTGTCTTTCTCTCCCCCTCTCTGCCTTCCCCTCCTCTCTCCATTTCTTTCTGTCCTGTCCAACAAAGGTGACATCAACACAAACAACAATAATAACTAAAACAACAATAAAAAGGGCAACAAATGAACCCTAAGACAGCAGGAACCTCACATCTCCACTATAGAGCCCCTACTTCCCCCAGTCCTGGAACCCTTGGATAGGGCCCACACTCCCGTATGCATCTCCCAATCCATACCAAATAATATTGCATCCACCGATCACAACCTAACCAATGCAACGATTGCCACCTCAACATGCTTCACCTCAGACTGTGTGCAGAGACTTCACAAG
This sequence comes from Erinaceus europaeus, assembly GCF_950295315.1. Classification (NCBI taxonomy): domain Eukaryota; kingdom Metazoa; phylum Chordata; class Mammalia; order Eulipotyphla; family Erinaceidae; genus Erinaceus; species Erinaceus europaeus. The sequence goes on from NC_080162.1 coordinate 18,513,683, forward strand.
TGGAATGACAACCCTTCAGCTTCATTGCTCGGGTGAGACCTTTCCTTTTATAGTACACTCTAATTTCATCTCAGGTGGTTCACTTTCTAACAAAGTCCCATAACCTAGATATACACCAGTTTCTGTGAGAGAGAGCTTATGTTCACACGTATCCATAAACTACTGCAAAATATATACCTGAAAGCAGAAGTACACTAGAGTTTGCAGTGAGTACCCCCCTAACACTTCCTCTCCACTATTCCAAGCTTTGGGTCCATGATTGCTCACCAATTTGTTTGGCTTCATATGTTAACTCTCTTTTCAATCACCAGGTTCCAGATGCCACCAGGATGCTGGCCAGGCTTCCCTGGATTGAAGACCCCACCAATGTGTCCTGGAGCTCAGCTTCCCCAGAGACCCACCCTACTAGGGAAAGAGAGAGGCAGACTGGGAGTATGGACCGACCAGTCAACGCCAATGTTCAGCAGGGAAGCAATTACAGAAGCCAGACCTTCTACCTTCTGCAACCCTCAATGACCCTGGGTCCATGCTCCCAGAGGGATAGAGAATGGGAAAGCTATCATGGGAGGGGGTGGGTTATGGAGATTGGGTGGTGGGAATTGTGTGGAGTTGTACCCCTCCTACCTTATGGTTTTGTTAATCAATCCTTTCTTAAATAAAAAAAAAATTAAAAAGAAGTACTTTGTAACTAAAGTTTAGAGCCATTTTGGGCTACAGTTCTCTAAGGGAAATTTGTTTTCAATGGAGAGACAATACAGTAATATTCTATATGAAGACAGAGTAATGCCCAGAAAAAATATATATACATGAAAAAAAAAAACAATGTTGGAGGAAGACACAGGGAGAAGTTCCAATTCTTTCTGTAGTAAACATGAAGAAGAAAGGGGCTGGCCATGGTGGCTTCTGGTTGAGTGCAAATTTCTGGGCACAAGGACCTGGGTTTAGACCACTGGCTCCACCTACAGGAAGTAGAAAGCTTCCTGAATGGTGCTGCAGATGTCTCTCTTTCTCTCTCCTTATCTCCTCCTTTTCTCTCTGTCTTATCACTAAAATTAAGGCTAAAGAAAAAGAGAAATTCATTATGTAAGTACAAAAGCATACCCATATCAATGTGGAATGGGAAGTAGCTGGGAAAATGTGCTTGTCCTTGGCAGACCAGATTCTTTATTTTATTATTTTATTGATTATTTTATTTAATTTTATAATTGACAGTAAATACAATAGTTTGTACATGCATAACATTTCCCAGTTTTCCATATAACAATGCAACCGCCACTAAGTCCTCTGTCATCTTTTTGGACTGTATTCTCCCGTGCCCACCCCCCTACCACCACCCTAGAGTCTTTTACTTTGGTGCAATACACCAACGCCAGTTCTAGTTCTACTTGTATTTGTATTTTTCTCTTCTGATCTTTTTTTTCAGCCAGCAGACCCTATTCTAATCCATTAGTGTTTCATGTGCTGAAAGCGGAAAGGTGGAATTTTCAATTCTACCTACTTCTCTGCATTATTGGTAAAAACAAACAACAACTGAGCACTTTAGTAAAAAGAAAATGGTGTTACTCTCTTAATACTGCCTATGTTTTAAAGAGTCTAGTTTTCTCATAGTGGCTCAGCATGGGGAGACTTTGCTTAAATAAATCAGAAAAGTGTCATGTACTGTACTGAACTAAAGAAATTAGACTATAGGTTATTGTAAGGTTAATTTCTGAGTGACAATGTATAATTTAAGAAACACAGAAGTATAACACCGATACAGGTATATGTTCCCTAAGTTTGAAAGATTCTACATTTCAACTCCAAACAGATCAAATTTCAGATTACCTTTATGCTATCATATTGAATTATTGGATTTCTTTCATAATACAGTTGTATATGTTGGGCTATAATTTTGATTCAAGACTCTTAAGAATTAATACATTCTGATTTTTGGACACATATTAGTTCCTTCTAACTAAAGGAAAAATGTGCTTATTTCTGTATTTTGTTGCCTTCAATGGCTTGTTTTTCTTTGAGAAAAGAACATTTGCTTCTTTGTCAGAGGTGTCTTTCTCATAATCACAGACACAAGCTCCATTTCCAGTTGAACTGCATTCTCTTTCTCTGCCAAATTATCACTATGGGGGTTTTATAAGCCAGAAGAGAAACATGATAAGATTTAACTTGGCCTTTTTTATTATTATTATTCACAGAACATTTCCTAGAATAAGGAACTTGAGGGGGATATAGAGATGAAAATCAGTCTTGCCACGGATTTAGAGAAGTTCACGACTTAGGAGGATGTGCAAAGTTATTCATATAGACTGCTATTACTCTCAACATATGGTATATGGTTTGTATCACAAATGTTATCTGTGGATTTATGTATAGCATTTTATCTATGCAACCCCACCCAATGAGACAGAATTTTTAAACAATCCTCCAAAGAAATAATTTTAAACCTTTTAGCTAAGTCTTCTTTTTTTAATTTCTTTTAATTTTTTAATCTTTATTTATTTATTGGATATAAGCAGACAGAAATTGAGAGGAATAGGGGCCTAGAGAAGGAGAGAGACAGAGAGACACCGCAGCCCTGCTTCACCACTAACAAAGGTTTTCCCCTGCAGATGGAGACTGGCCCTTGAGCCGGGTCCTTGCGCGTTGTAATATGTGCGCTCAACCAGGTGCACCACCATTTGGCCCCTTAGGTAAGTCTTCCATTGAAGTTTGGAGATCACTCTTATAACACAAGGTGATTTGTAATTTAAATATTTTTAGGAGATGTCTTAGCAGATTTAGAAAACTAAAGCAATTTCTTCTGATGTCAATACATAAGGTTCCTGGTACTTGAGTGGGAAAGTAAGACTTTTTTTCTTTTTAAGAGTAGTGCAAGTGGGCTGTCAGAAAAGTCACAGTACACTTACTACGCAAAACTGTGTCATGACTTTTCTGAAAATCCAGTAGCTTTGCAGAAGGTAAGAAACTGCATGAACAAATCACAAAGTCCAGAGATATACAGATCTTTGCACGAAGGTGTAGTTAATTAAAAGTATAAAATCTAAAGACATTATCAAAATACTGACCATCATAAAATAGCTGATACTGGACAGAATTTCTATACAGGTGAGAGGATGTCCTTCTGCTTCAGCTGGAATGAATTCAGGAACAACACAGAAGTAGTAATTGAAAAGAGCTTTATTTGTAAGAACAAAAAAAAAATTAAGGGGGTCAGGCAAGGATCCAGGTTCAAGCCCCCGGCTCTGCACCTGCAGGGGGGTCGCTTCACAAGAGGTGAAGCAGGTCTGCAGATGTCTGTCTCTCCCCCTCTCTCTGTCTTCTTTCCTCTGTGTCCTATCCAACAACAACAGCAATAATAACAACAAAATACATTAATGATAATAATAACAACAACAACAAAATAGAAAAATGACCACCAGGAGCAGTGGATTCCTAGTGCAGGCACTAGGATAACCAGCGATAACCCTGGAGGCAAAAAAAAAAAAAAAAGTTAAAAGCAAAGGAGAGAAGACAACTACTTTGGCAGCGCACCTGATTAAGTGTACATAGTACCCACAAAAAACAGGTTGGAGCCGCTACTCTCAACCAGCAATGGGGACACTTCATAAGCAGTGAGGCAGGTCTGTAAGTGTTGATGTCCTATTGAATAAAACAAACAAACAAGCAAACAAAACCAGTAGACCTTACAGTTGATTTATTTTATTTTTAAAAATATTTTTAAAATTCTTTTAACTTTAGTTTTTTCTTTTTATTTATAATTGGGTAGAGACAGAGAGAAATTGAGGAGAAAGGGAAATAGAAATGGAGAGAGACAGACATCTGCAGCCCTGCTTGACCACTAGTGAAGTCTTCCCCCTGCAGATGGGGACCAGGGGCTTGGTCCTGGGTCCTTGAGCACTGTAGTGTGTGCGCTTAATAAGGTGTGCCACCGCTTGGCCCCGACCTTACAGTTTATTAAGGAGAGAGTGAAATTGTACTTTCTGACAAAATAGGAACTGAGCTGACACAAGAGAGCATGCTAGAGTTCTGTTCCAATCAAGGACCTTTATGAGGTTTTCCTTTCACTCCCCCCAAGTCCTAATCTATTTTAACTATTTAACTGAGGAGGTGTGTGTGTCCTGCCTGGGATGGTGCTGCTACTGTCCATGGTGATTGCTTCTGGCCATTTTGGATCCCCTGGGCTGGGGATTGAGTCCTTAGCGGTGGAAGATGATAATTCAGTAAAGTTGTACTTAAGTTATGGGACAAATGTCCAGTGTGGTCCTACACACGTCAAGAATGACTTTACATACACAATATGATCAGAGAGACAACAATAGGTCTGGAAGACCATTGATATCACTGGTCAGTTACATTGTTGAAATAGGATACATGTAGGATAGGCTTACAGCACTACCCTAAGTCTGACATTTAAAATTTAAAAAAGAGTAATGTCTGATTTGTATGGAGGGCAGATGCCTAGAACTAGAAATAGGAGAAGAGCTGAAAAAAAGAGATAAAAATGAAACCAATAGGCATTGGAATAAGACTTTTTATTTGACATAATAGTTTGCTTATGTACAGATTAACTCCCATTAAGAGATATTTTATAAACATAAAATGAGAACTTCTCTGGTTTATCTGAGATATATATTCTAAAGTTCTTTGGAAGAGACACAAGTATGTATTCCTGCAAACATGATATTTTTATTTCTTACAAAATGAAAATTATAATCAACTATGTTGTAAAATGACTGGTATAGGACGCTTCTAGTTATCTTTAAATATTTTATTTATTTTATTTTAATGAGAGACAGAGAGAGAAAGATACAGAGACTACTAGCAGCATATTGCTCAGTTCTGGCTTATGTTGGTGATGGGGATTCAATCTAGGACCTTGGAGACTCATGTGCATAACCATTATGCTGTCTCCCTAGCCCTCTAGTTATTGACAAAAGGGAAAATTATGTAGGAAAATATATTCAGAAAGATAGTATGGAGCCAGATAGTGGCACACTCAGTAGAGTGTACTTGCTCAAAGACCTGGTTTCATGCCTCTGGCCCCAACTGCAGGGGGATCTTTAGCAACAGTGGAGCAGTGATGCAGATGTCTCCTTTCTCACGTCTTCATCATTATTTCTCTCTCTATTAAAAAAGAAGCAAAGAAAGAGGAAGTGGAAGAAGGAAGAGGAGAAGAGGATGAGGAAGAGAGTAACAGAAGGAGAGGAGAAGAAGGAGAAGAGGAGGAGGAGGAAGAAGAGGAAGGAGAGAACAAACCCCATCACCAGGAATTGGGGTTTGTTTCATTGTGCAGGCACTGAGCCCCAGTGACAATTCTGATGGCAAAAGAAGAAAAAGGAAAAAAAGAAGGAAAAGGAGAGAAAGAGAAAGAGGGATAGTGAGGAGGAGAAGGAAGAGAAAGGAAATGAGGGTTCTAAGGGAAAGGAGACTAAAAAGAAAGAGGAGAAAAGGAAGGTTACAGATAATCTAGGTGTTTTACGTAGAAATGATTAGATAATGCTAATGCAAGATGTCTATGATTTACCTCTTTTTAGTACAGGCTTCTATTTATTTGAATTGGTGAAAAATACAATTTTGTCAAATAATTAAGAAGTGATTTATACAATCATCTCATTTGAATATGACATACAATCATCTCATTTGAATATGACATTCTTATTGGAGTCATAAAATTAAGAGCTTACAATTTTGGTTCTTTAATAATTTAAATATTTATTTTGGGTCATCATTAGGCTTCACTGATCCAGCCCTACTTCTTTTACATAGAAAGAGACAGAGAAAGATACCAGAGCACCTAAGCGTCCCACAGTGTGGTTGTACTCATGCAAATGAACTGTCTTGCTTGCACTAATGCGTAAAATGGGATGCATTGGATCGACCTTCCCATGGTGCATCTCATGAGTACCCATTCATTGGGGAAACTGACGATCCTTCCTAGCCGACTGAATCCACATGGATCCCAGTCACTTTCAAAGCCAGCAACAAGCAGCTCCTGACAGCTTTCAAGCTGTTGGTCCTGCTCTTTGAGTCCTCCAACTTAATGTTGAGGGGCTGTCCTTTGCCAAATGCATTCTTATTGGTCAATTGGCGATACAGCATCAGGCAGATGTTATTTGCCTACAAGAAACACATATAGCAGTTGATGAAGCTGCTCGATTCACCATCAGTGGATTCGATTTAATATGCTATAATCTCCATCCTAAACACGGCTGAGTCATCTACGCTAAATCATATCTTGCGAACGTTTACCATACGGCCTCTTCGACCTTCTACGACTCCATTACTATTGGAACTATTCATCTCGTCAATGTATATAAGCCTCCCAGTGCCTCATGGGATAATGAGGTCCTGCCTAGCCCGAATCACCCAACCGTTTACTTTGGAGACTTTAATAGTCATCACCAAGACTGGGGATATTCCTCCACTCGTGCTGATGGCTCTATCTTAGCCAACTGGGCTTCAGCGAATGACCTCTCCCTATTATACGATCCCAAACAGCCAGGCTCTTTTCACAGTGCTAGATGGAATAAAGACTCGTCCCCGACCTGTGCTGGATTAGCACAGTCAACGGCCAAGCCTTTCCCGCTACGAGACAAGTTCTCAAGATCTTCCCGCACAGTCATCACTGCCCAGCTATCATCCACATTGGTCTCCAGCTCCCACTGATTCTGTGCTTGGAGAAACTAAGATGGAACTTTCGGAAAGCAAACTGGCATCTGTTCAGTGATCTTACCAACAAATCTATTCCTGCAATTCCAATTAACTCTATCCCCTCTGAAGATTCCTACAGGTGCTTCTGCCAAGCCATCTTCAAAGCAGCTTCCCAAGCTATTCCTCATGGGAGATGTGCTAACTATACGCCTTGTCTTGATGCTGAATGCAAGCAACTACTAAAGCAGTATGATGAGTCGGGCGACCCAGATGTGGCTGACCATCTCATTGCCTCCCTGGATGCAGCATGCCAAGCCCGCTGGCAACAACTCACGGAAAGTCTGAACTTCACCCACTCAGGTAGGAAGGCCTGGAAGCTTCTTCACAGTCTGGGTGCCGGTAGCCAACCCTCTCCCATCTCCCATACTCCCGTATCTCCAAACGCAGTGGCCAGTCACCTAACTCAACTTGGACGTGCTAAGATCAACCCAGTCTGGAAAAGAGAAATTTCCCATGAGTGGTCATCCCACTTTCGTTTATCTTGTCCATCTCCAAAACTCTCTCCCTTTACACTGTCTGAACTGGAAGACGCTTTGAAGAGGGTTAAACCAGGCTATGATAACATCACCCCAGAACTCATTTTTAACTTGGGCCCCGCGGCAAAAAAGTGGCTCACTACATTCCTGTCCCACATCTTGGAATCTGAATCTATGTCCAAAATTTGGTGTCATGTGAAGATAATAGCAGTTTTGAAACCAAAGAAAGACCCAACACTGGCCGCCAGCTATAGACCAATTTCTCTCCTCTCCGTGTGTTACAAACTCCTTGAGAAGCTGCTTCTGTCACGAATTTCTCCTCTTACAGAGAAATTCCTATCACCCGCCCAAGCTGGTTTCCGCCCAGGAAGATCTACCTGTGAACAATCCCTGATCCTCTCAACTTACATTGAAAATGGGTTCCAGAAGAATTTAAAGACGGGTGCTGTCTTTGTTGATCTCACAGCAGCCTATGACACGGTCTGGCACCGTGGTCTCCTAGTCAAGATCTCAAGATGCCTGCCTCCATGGGTGGCCAACACTATATCGTTTCTTCTCCAAAACAGAAGATTCTGGGTGCATCTGGGTGACAAGTGTAGCAGATGGAGACTTGTCTCAAGTGGCCTCCCCCAGGGCTCTGTTCTGGCTCCTACACTATTTAATATTTACATCAATGACCTCCCAGAAACTTCTTCAAGGAAGTTCATCTATGCCAATGACATCTGCTGTGTAACTCAGGCATCCAAGTTTGACATCCTCGAGGAAACACTCACGAAAGACATGTCTCTGATATCTGATTACTGTAAAAAATAGAGACTAATCCCTAGCACTGCAAAAACGGTATCATCTATTTTCCATCTACACCATGCCTCGGCCTTGCGTGAGCTTAATGTGCAGCTTGGTGTTACGAGAATCCGGCATGAAGCCCAGCCAGTCTATCTTGGCGTTACTCTCGATCACACTCTGTCATTTCACATCTCATAAAAACTGCAGCAAAGGTGGGCGCGAGGAATAACATCATTGCAAGGCTGGTCAGCTCCTCATGGAGCACGAGCGCTTCCACACTACGATCATCATCTGTGGCATTATGCTATTCCACTGCAGAATACTATGCCCCAGTATGGTTCCGTAGCCCCCATGTCCACTTGGTCAATTCCAAATTATATTCCTCCATGAGGATAATTTCTGGAACCATCTGTTCCACCCTGGTTCCATGGCTGCCAGTTCTTAGCAACATCGCCCCACCAGATATTCGTCGGGATGCGGCATCATCTAACTTCATTTCCCATATCTACGCTCGACCAGACCTGCCAATATACGCAGATATCTTCGCCCACCCTGTCCAATGCTTGATGTCTCGTCATCCAATCTGGTCTCCTACGCCTACACTGAACTTCTCTGTTCCAGACTCTTGGAAACAGAGTTGGCAGTCAGCTGAGGTAAAGAACAAACACCTCATCACAGACCCCTGCAAGCGTCAACCCGGCTTTGACCTAGCACGTTATGATTGGGCCCTCCTCAATCGCTATGGAACAGGCCATGGCCGGTGCGCCGCTATGTTCCACCGCTGGGGAGCCAGAGATGACCCGAACTGCCCCTGTGGCTACAGACAGACTATGACCCACATAGTCAACGACGGCCACCTCTCCAGATTCAAAGGAGGTCTCGAAACTTTACATCAGGCTCAACCTGACGCTGTTGACTGGCTATGGAAGAAGGGCAAACGCTAGAAAAAGAAGAAGATGCGTAAAATTTTAGTGCAAGAAGCACCTTACAGATGATCTACTGTCATATCTTTATTTAATGAGATAATTAGCACTTTGTTAAACTTATCTGAACATTTAATGTTGACAAAAACAAAATATCTGCTTTCTCTGACTGCCTTTCTCTGAATATTACTTAATGGCCATTGGCTAACCAGAAGTAAAGAAAAGTTAATTTTCAATTTTGCATTTGTAAACTTGACTTTATTTTAGAATAATATGTCATTTTATAATTTAGTTAGTTTAAAAATCTCAAATACTCTCACATTAGGAGGTAGTCCAGTAGGGCCAGGTGGTACTGGTTAAGTACTCATATTGCAGTCTGCAAGGACACAGGTTCAATCAAGCCCCTGGTCCTGCAAGAGGAATGCTTCATGAGTGGTAAAGTAGATCTGCTGGTGTCTCTCCATCTCTTTCCCTCGTGACTTTCCACTTCCTTCTCAATTTCTCTGTCTCTATCCAATAGTGAATAAATAAATAAATAAATAAATATCTATTTTTTAAAAAAAGAGTCCAGCCAACAGAGTGGAGGACTCTCATGCCTGAGGCTCCTATTTGGACACCAGGCAATTTACGTGGCAGATGACATTCTGACCTTGCTTTCCAAGTTCCTTTTCATGTAAAACTATACCCCTGTAATCTCATAAATCACTATCACGATACTAATAAAAATTAAATATTAAACATTATTTAATGCAATTGAATTATTATCTAATAAATTGTCCCTAAACAAAATGCTTAACAAATGATACAGAGATAAAAAGAATTAATTGTAACTGAGCCTCTTTTAAGTTTTAAGTAATCAACTATTCAAGTCGATTCTTGGATATTATTAGGCAGAACACAATTGTTAGATGTTCCATGGGTTGACATAGATGTGTGTCTATTATAAAATCGACTGCAATGATGTATTACAAGGCAATCATATTATGTATTTCTTGAATGTTCTCTGAAAGATATTTAATTCTAAACTTTACATTCTTTTTGCCATCCAGCTATAGAATTCCTTTAAGGCTAGAATTTACCATTTAAAGTCCTGGATTTCTTACTTCTGTGGATTGATGCAAACTCAAGTCACTTGTTCTCAGTAAAATCTGGCTCTTCACTGCATAATTCCCATTCACACTACTGCCATCCCCATGTATATCCATCTAATCATTAGTCAGTAGAGTCCGTGACTCTTCTATTAGTACACCATATTGTTATTTTCAAGTTTCCTGTCTTCTCAAGTTCATCATTGCAGAAATATAAACATTACTTCAAACTGTTTTACAAATTGTTAGAAAAAGTGAATTTTCTGCGTACTGGGTTATTCTGCCATTGCTGAAGCTCAAGAAGTAAAGTTAACACTTATCACACCCAGGAGCGTATATATCTGTTGGCATTAACTCTACCCTTTAGAAAATCATTGTCATAGTGCACAGAATATCTGAAAGCCTAAGGGCCACCTATCTTTAAAAGACAGGTCTGATTTCTAACATTTTATTTTATAATTTTTTTAAATTTATTTTTAAGTGAAACAGAGAGGAGTTGTAACTAGTGCACTCAGGTGCGTCTCCACCTGACCTCACTTTTGTTTCTGCACCACATGTCCCATCTGTGTTGATATTAATTCATTAATTCAATTCATCATATAACAGATACTAATGCCCCATTGTGGAAGATCTCATAGTGCTAGAACATAATTATAGATAATGATGACTTGATTACAGAGAAAAGACACATAACATTATATAAGTCTTGGTACTGAGAGCCATGGTCATGGAATTTATTTACACTTGGGGACTATGGTAATCATTTTTGTGCCAACCAGTTTGTACTATAATATTTCTTAGTTTTGTATTTTAAAAATAAAGAACAAAGACTAGACACTCCTTTCAGTTCTCTTTTCTTACTAACTCTTGTCTCACCAGAAGAAATAAAATTATTTTTGTCAAATGGAGCAAATGTCAAGATACATTACTACATAATAGTAGAAAAATATATTTCAAGACCAAAATCATTAGTCAAGATAAATACTACTACTTTATAATAAAAAAATAATAAATGTGATGGGCTTGGATCCATGTAGATTCATTCCCATCCATCAGCTCTGCCGTCATTTTCCATCTGCATGATGCTGGAAAGATGACTTGTCATTCTTTTTTATCATTTTATCAGGAAAGATAATGATTTATATTATAGTTGTTTTCACATGGGTGTGCAATTTCTCATCTCCCCATGACAGGCATCTGCAAAACACTCTCAGCCCCAAATCTGTTCCTTTTTCTACCAATGAGACTAATATCTAAGATAACATTACAGGCAACATTGGCACACAGGAGAGCTATTACTAAAAACATCATCTTCATAGTATTCTTCTTTTTCTATGAGTGTGTCCGTTGATCATATAATTCTACCTTCACAGTAATGTATAAGGATGTAATAACCCCACTCTACACTTGAAGAAGATAAATTGCAAGGAAATTCAGTTGCTGCTACAAAGCACATTAGAGGACAGTTACTCTGTCTCTCCACACATAGTTTATGCTGAGAATAAAGCCAGCCTTCCCGTGATTCTGCACGAGTGCCACAGTGAAAAACTTTGTTCATTCCTGAGTTTTTTAAAGTTTTCAGTGAATCATCTAAATTGGTGATTTGTAGATTAGGTTAACAGTTTATTTAAAATGTTTTAGTTAATAATCTCAAGATTTATAGAAACTACTCCTCTCATTAAGATAATAGAGAAAACAGTAAAAGTGGACTATGATTCACTCAAAGGTAAAATGTCCATAGTCCATCAGTGAGCTAAAAATTCAAAATCAGGTGGTCCAGAGGGTGGCACAGTGGATAAAAGTTCAAAATCAGTCGGTGTGACTTTATATCATTTAAAATTTTTCATACAAGTTAGAAAATATCTATAATTTCTATAATTGTGTGGTCCGTAAGTTGGAGAGAGGTATTTGGTTTGCTAATAACAAGATAATAAAATATCTTAGCCAAATTAGTGAGTAGAAATTTGTATGATTTTTATTAGTCCCCTATAGAACTGCCAGAAATTTGCTGAAGATTCCAGAAATGACATGCTGTTTTACCATGGAAATGTAGTTTGTATATACTGGAATATTTAGAAAATCACACACACACACACACACACACACACACACACACACACACACGTCCTAGAGAGACTCCTAAGCCTATGATGACTTAACTACTTTATCGTGACTGCTAAAATTCCAAGGGGGTACAATTCTAAGGGGAAAAGGTTTCATAGAAACAAGCATAGAAACTGATGATGTATCTTGGATGGCAACTACGCTTTTCTTCATTAATCTTCATCTTCCTTTAAAAAAAGATTTATGGCAACCATAAAAATAACAAAATAAGGCACTTAATATAATATTTTTTCCACTTGAATGAATTCATATGTCAGAAGGCATGTTCATACTGACAATTTAGCCTTTGAAATAGAAACTGATGATTATCAACCATTTCTTAAAGAAGGCAAACGAATGTGCTTTTTGACAGACTGGTGTTCTTGTCCCAGACCTCATCAACTCTTAATTTTGGTAGATCCAGAAATAAGAACCCACATAATTTTTAACAAGAAGTCTCAAAACATTAACTAGAGAAAGAAAAGTGTTTTCCACAAATGGTGTTGGGAAAATTGGGTTGAAAAATGCAGAAAATGAAACTAGAACAGAACATATCACCATGTATAAAGCCCAACTCCAAACTCATCAGACATGAACACTGTTATCAGAAACCAGCAAATATATAGAATAACGACGTTGATAAGACATTCCACAATGTTTGTTGAAGACATATCTTTAGAGAGAGTTGGGTGGTAACTCAGTGGATTAAGTGCAAGAAGTGCAAGAATCAGCATAAAGATCCTGATTCAAGCCCCTGGCTCCCCACCTGTGGGAGAGTCCCTTCACAGGTGGTGAAGCAGGTCTGGAGGTGTCTATCTTTCTTTCCCCCTCTCTGTCTTCCCCTGCTCTCTCCATTTCTCTCTGTCATGTCTAAAATGACAGCAATAACAACAACCATAATAACAAAAACAATGATATAAATCTGCTGGACTAGCTTCACAGGCAGGAGAGAGACGACGAGCGACTCATCGTCTGATGACTGGGATGCAGTTCAATCTCTATTGCTGGGCTAGCTTCACAGGACAGAGACTCTGGGATTCTCAGAGTTGGAAAGCAATTCCACTGTGTTCAAACAGAAGAGCAGCTGCATATATACTCGCCAAGTAGGGTGGAAACAGGATGTGACATAGAGAGGGTGGAGCGAAAAGAGACTGGTGGAAATCAGGATGTGTCTAGGAGAGGAGGTGGAGCAAAAAGACAGTTCGAACCAGTGGGGATTAAACCAATGCCCTACAGGCAGGGTGGTTCCCAGGTAACACAGTGATTATGTAAATAGACCACAGTGATTAAGCAGTGCAACAGAAGGGGTCTTAGAAGCAGAATTTAGAAGCAGACTAACAAAAATCAAGGGCAACAGAAGGGCAAATAAATTTTTAAAAAATAGCGAAAGAAGAAAAAGAAAATGAAGACAAAAGTTGAAACCTAGATTAGGTATGGATTATTGTAGCACAGTAAATGACTGAAAGAAGGGAAGTTGAGGGGAGGAGTGAGAGAAATTGTGGAAACTGTGGAAAGACTCATTCGGTGATGGAAATGATGTGCAGACAGTGACTAAGAGGATATGAGAGAATATACCAACATCCTGCAAAGCACTGTTTCCTTAACAAAATGTTTTTAAAGAAAGGAAGGAAGGAAGGGGGGATTCAGTCAGTAAGTAGCACAGCAGCTTAAGTGCACACGCAAGAACCTACATAAGGATCCCAGTTCAAGCTCCGGCTCCCCACCTGAAGGGAAGTTGCTTCACAAGCAGTGAAGCAGGTCTGCAGGTGTCTTTCTCTCCTCCTCTCTGTCTTCTCCTCCTCTCTCTATTTCTCACTGTCCTATGTAACAATGATGACATCAATAACAGCAATAATAACTAAAACAATGAAAAATAAGGGAAAATAAAAATATAAAATAATTTTTAAAAAGGAAGGAAGGAAAAAAGGAAGGAAAAAGGGAAGGAAGGAAGGGCAATTGTGGTAAATCCATTTGCGTAGTTCTGAGCTTATAAAGAAAATGTCACAATAATTTTCCATGATTTTTGTTGGTATGCTTCTAGTTCTGCTTCTGAGATCCAGTTCTGCTTCTGTTACATTGCTTGACATTGTGGTCTATTTACATGGTCTTTCCTGTTACACTGGTTTGGTCTCACTACCCCCATCTCTGGGAGATTTGGTTTAGCCCTTGCTAGTTTCAGGTTTCTCCCTTCTCCCCACCCCCTACCCTATGTACCTCCTGAGTTCCTCTCTGCTGCAGGAGGAGAAAGATGGAGGAGCACATGGTGTGGCAATTAGGTTGTTTGCCCGCTCCTGAATAAAGATTAAACTGCATTCTCAGCTCAGCCACGAGTTTCTGGTCATCTGTTACCTGCCCGTGAAGCCAGCCCAGAAAAAACGACATATGGCGCCCACGTGGGACCTAACCTGCGCATCCCCCAGATAAGTGAAGACACTTTGACTACTTATCCACTATGGGCTGCTTTTCTGCTTGTGAAGAGGTTTCCAAAGGCCTCTGCCCTTTCTTCATGAGACTGTTTTTCTGTTTCTAGAACATTTCTCTCTGGGCTACACACTGCTTTCTGTTTGCCGCCCACCCGCAGGTGTGGGGCATTCGGCACGGGCTCCCTCCACACTGCTCGGCCACTGGGAGCAGGGCAGCAGAGATGGCGGGCAGGGTGCAGCCCATCCTGGCCGCCACCCGGGGGCACCTTGGCCCACGCCTTCTGCACAGCTGGCCTGCCCGCCCTCCTGCTATGAAGTCTGGGCAAATCCCAGACCACCTGGAGACCTCGGGCTCCCTGCCAGAACTGGGCCCCCTGGCCGAGATTCCCAGCTCGGCTCTGAAGGCAGAGGAGTTAGAATACACAGAGATTCATCCAATGATGACAACCTGCAATTCCTGGAGCTGAAATTGGGCAAGAAGCCACCGCCGGACAATGCACACCTCGAATGGCTAAGACAGTATAGATCTAAACTCATGTTTAAAATGACATGTCTTCATAACAAAAGTTTTTCTCCTTGTGTATTGAAGACCATGTTTATGTGTGTGTGTGTATGAAGTTTGGTAAACATTAACTTTAAGGTTAAAAATGTAACTTTAAGGCTACATTCTTACCAGGCAGAGTTAAATGAAAAAGGTTTTCAACATAATTCTCATAAAGGTAAAATTAACTTACATTTAAAGTCTGAGGTAAAAATTAGTTAAAAATCAATATATTTTAACTAAGTTCATCTAAAAAAACCTGCGCACACCTAGGGTATGACTCCATTTTGAATGGGTGTAACAAAAGGTTAAATAAGATGTTGTTGATATGTAAAACTCTCAGATACCTTCTCAATTAGAAATGGTAGATTGAACAATGGTTATGCTAATGATTCTCATGCCTGAGGCTCTAGCAGTGGTTCTTTGACTTATCACATTTTATTGTGCTTAGATTGGTTAGGAGCCTTAAAATAAAATGAAAAAAACCTTCCAAATTTATAAAGATACCTAAACCAATTATAATCATCGAGTTATCAATTGTGGTAAACTTATAACCTGCTACAAGTTTTGTTTCATAAGTAAGTGAATTGCAGCTGTCATGTTCTCTACAGAAAGTGGAATTCCAGCAGCTGACCTTCCTCATACAACATTCCTCCCCCTGGTATTCCTCTGTGGACATCTCCTTTAGACTGGCACTTCTATCAGACTCACTGGTACACCTCTTGGACACTTTGCACAAAACTAGCAGCTTCCCTTTACACTGCTGGGTTTCTCAAAGACTGACTACATCCAGCTGCCATGGGACTCTATAGGCCATATCCCCCATGCTAGGTAATGCCCACAGAGCCAGGAAAGGCCAGTCGAGGAAAAAAAAAACAAAAACAAAAACAAAAGCCCACAGAGGCAGGAAAGGTCCTTTAGCTTGATAAAGCCTTGCCTACAGAGGCAAGAAACGTCCCCCTCAGGCCTTCCCTTGGCAGCACACTGGTTCTTGTTGCTCGCTTACTTGTTCCTCCATGTTTGTGCCAGTTTCTTTTTTGAAAATGCTTTACGATATAGGTTTCTGTTCACGCCACACTCCTGATACTATGGTCAATTAGTTAAAAAGAAAAGGGGGGGTTGTTGGTATGCTTCTAGTTCTGCTTCTGAGATCTAGTTCTGCTTCTGTTGCATTTCTTGACATTGTGGTCTATTTACATGGTCTTTTCTGTTGCATTGGCTTGGTCTCACTACCCCCATCTCCGGGAGATTTGGTTTAGCCCTTGCTAGCTTCAGGCTTCTCCCTTCTCCCCGCCCCCTACCCTATGTACTTCCTGAGTTCCTCTCTGCTGCAGGAGGAGAAAGATGGAGGAGCACATGTTGTGGTGATTAGGTTGTTTGCCCGCTCGTGAATAAAGATTAAACTGCATTCTCAGCTCAGCCACGAGTTTCTGGTCATCTGTTACCTGCCCATGAAGCCAGCCCAGAGAAAACGACAATTTCAATATTAATTTTTTTTTAAAAAAAATTGTTCTATCCTCTGAAGGGAGGCTAGATAGCATATTATACCTACCAACTGAAGAAGATGGGTCCTGAAATTGGGGCAGCTTGGAATGTTCCTACTCATGACCATAGAATGTGAGCTCAGACCTACAGGGATGCAAATGTCACATAGACTCCTAAGCTGAATATAGGCCCCAGATCAGATCAATGGGGCTTACAGTCAACAATATTTATATACCTTTCCAATATTAGGGAGCTACTCTCTTCCAGCTTTCCAGTCCTTTTTCCAGCCATGACATCATCTCCCCAGACAATATGCAGGTCTACCTGCATATCAGATGTTAGGCTGAGTAAAAAACTAGTGTAGTTAGGGGCCTTTGGAATATAACTAAAATTGGCCTACTAGGTATCTTCAAAATGGAGACCCCAAGTCTTCATCTTCAGTATTCCAGCCTTTAGGTTCATGATCAGTCAACAATTTGTTTGGTTTTATATGTTAACTCTTTTTTCAGCCACCAGGTTCCAGATGCTAACATGATGCCAACCGGACTTCCCTGTGTAGACTACCCCACCAATGTGTCCTGGATCCCCCAGAGCCCTGCCCCACTAGGGAAAGAGAGAGGCAAGCTGGGAACATGGATCAACCTGTCAACACCCATGTTAAGGGGGAAAGCAATTACAGAAGCCAGACCTTCCACCTTCTGCATCCCATAATGACCCTGGGTCCATACTCCCAGAGGGTTAAAGAATAGGAAAGCTATCAGGGGAGGGGATGGTATACTGAATTCTGGTGGTGGGAATTGTGTGCAGTTGTTCCCCTCTTATCCTATGGTTTTGTCAGTGTTTCCTTTTTATAAATAAAATTTAAAAAATTGTTATATACTACTGCTTCAATGATTTTCCTCTGGTTCTTGCCAATATTCCCAAAAATCATATTTTTGAAAACATATAAATAAATTTGCTAATTTGAGTTTAAATGTCCTCTTCTGGCAGCTTTTGTAGGTGCATTTTTTTCTCTGACCATTAGTTGACACACTATAGTACCTAGCTAATTAATATCCAGGAAATTCTATAGTGTCTATATGCAAACACTGAACTAATACTTAATATTAATCAATTGCTAGAAACATATTAATGAAAAATCAGTTAGTAAAATATTTTTAAATGAGATAGTAGCATGGGGAGGAGCTGGGTGATAGGTAGCACACTGAGTTAAGCCCATATAGTGCAATGTGCAAGAATCACAGTTCCAGCCTCAGCTCCCCACCTGAAAGGGTGTCACTTCACAAGTGTGAAGCAAGTCTACAGGTGTCCCACTTCCTCTCCCCCTCCTCCTATTTCCCTCCGCCCTCCTTTCTCAATTTCTCTCTGTCTTATCCTATTGAAAAAAAAAATGGAAAAAATGGCAGCCAGGTGCAGTGGATTCTTAGTGCTGGCAATGAGTCCCAGCAATAACCTTGGAGGTAAAAAAAAAAGAAAAACAAAAAAGAGAGAGATAGTAATAAAGAATTTCTTTGTTTTAAGATAACATATTTTCACTTTACCTGGTATTTTTAAGTTGATAAGATAATAATAAGATTTCTTTTTAAAGTACTTTAGGTTCACAACAAAATTAAAAGGGAAAATATAGATTTTTTTCATACGTACAACCTGACCCCAGATTCTTATCTCTTCCATTGTCCGATACCCCTGCCAGAGTGTTACACTTTTTACAAATGGTGAACATACATTAATGTATCACCCTGCATCTTTTAAATTTTTTTTTTTACTGTGGGGATTAATGGTTTACAGTAAATAATAAATACAATTGCTGTTACCTGTGTGAAACTACCTGTTTTCTGGAACACTCAAACCCCTAGCCTAGGTTCTCCCCACCATCATGCATTAGGACCTAACCCCCCCATGCACCCCAGAATCCTTTACTTTGGTAAAATACACCAAACCCATTCTAGGTTCTAGTGTTTCCCCTCCTGTACTTATTTCTCAACTTCTGTTTATTAGTGTTATCATCCCATATCTATCTTTCTCTTTCTGACTTATCTCACGTAACATCATTCCTTCAAATTTCATCCAAGATGAGGTGAAGAAGCTGAATTCATCATTTTAAATATCAGAGTAGTATTGCATTGTGTATATAGACCACAACTTCCTCAGCCACTCATCTGTTGTTGGACACTGGGCTGCCTTCAGGTTTTGTTTTTTTACAAATTATGCTTCTATGAACATAGTTATATACAGATCTGCTAGGATGGGTGTGTTTGGTACCCTAAAAAAATGGAATAAATAAATAAATAAATAAATAAATAAATAAATAAATAATTTTTTAAAGACATATCCTACGGAGAGGAATTGGAGTGTTATAGGGGAGGTCCATTTCTAGCCTTCTGAGAGTTCTCCAGGCTGCTCTTCACAGTGGACAGTGGTTGGGTCAATTTACATTCCTATCAGCAATGCAGGAGGGTTCTTTTGCCCCTACAACTTCTCCAGAATTTGTTGTTGCTATCATTTCTGATGCATGACATTCTCACAGGAGTGAAGTGGTACTTCATTGTTGTCTTTATTTGCATTTCATTGACAATGACTTAAGAGCATTTTTCATATCTCTTGGTCTTTTGGATCTTGTCTTTAGTGAATATTCTTCTCATATCCTCTCCTTATTTTTGGATGAGATCATTTGTTTTTTTGTTGCTGAGTCTAGTGGGCTTTTTATATACTTTGGTTTTTGTCTTTTTATATATTTTGGTCTTTTGTCTAATAAATGGCATTCTATAAGAGTCTCTTTGTATGGCTGTTGGTTTCTTTTGCTGTATAGTAAGAAGCTTTTCAATTTGATGTAGTCCCTTTGATTCATTTTTCCTTTAGTCTTCCTTAAATGCCTATAAGATTTAGATGGAAAAGAGTCCTACCAATATATTCCTCTAAGCCCTTGGTACATTTAGAGTTTACTTTTGTGTGTGGTGAAATGTAGTGGTTTAGTTTCTTCTACACATTTCAATCCACTTTCCCCAAGAATTGTTAGAGACTTTCCTTTCTTTATTTAATAATATGGGCCCCCTTGACAAAAATTAGATGTCCAGAGGTGTGTGTGTGGGGCTTATTTCTAGACTGTCAGTTGTATTCCACTGTTAACTGTGTCTATTTTAGTTCTAATACCAGGTAGTTTTGATTACAATGACACTATAATATACTTTGAGATCTAGGAGTGTGATACCTCCAATTATGTTATTTTTTTCTCAAGATTATTTTGGTGATTCTAGATATTTTTTATTTCCAGGTGAATGTTTGTAACTCTTATTCTATTCTCTTAAAAAGAGATTATGAGTTGCTCCTGACCAACCTGTAGATCTGACTTCTGCTGATCTCATTAATTTCAACATTGCTATCAGATATCTTCAGTGTCACTTTCATAAATTTTCCTGTCTTCATCATATATAGGAAAAGTCAATCTCTTGTCTTCTGTATGAATGAATAACTCAAAATAAAGTAAAAATAATGCATTGAAAAAATTGATGGGAGGTTTATGGGGACTGCAATTAATTTATATATACCTCTGAGTAGACTAGCCATTTTAATGATGTTAATTATTCCAATCCATGAACATGAGATGTCTTTCCACTTATTGGTAATTTTTTTTCTATTTCCATGAGTAGTGACTCATAGTTTTCAGTATACAAGCCTTTCACTTCTTTTATTAAGTTTATTCCTAGATATTTTACTGTTTCTGCTGGTACAGTGAATGGGACTGATTTCTGAGTTTCTTATTCTGACTTAATGTTTGCATAAAGGAATGCCACCAACTTCTCTATTAGGTAATTTGATAGCCTGACACCTTACTATATTAACTGATTATTTCTAGGAGCCTCTTGCTGTATTATTTAGTTTTTTCTAAGTATACTATCATATCATTTGAAAATAGGGATAGTTTGAGTTCTTCTTTTCCAGTCTGACATGAAGCATGGCATCTTGAATCTTGGAGAGTTTTGCCTTTACTTTTTTCAACACACTTATCAAACTTATCTGGATACCCTTGTGGCTAAAGGAGTTAGTATCCATAAGTTAGGATACCTTAAAGCAAAATTTCACAATAGTTTGTAGTGAATCAATAAATGCAGCAAGCAAATAGAAAGACCTAAAAAAGATATAATAAAGTACCCAATCAAATATTTTCTACTTAGACCTACATACCCTCCTCACCTACTTCCTACCTCACTTCCCTCAGTCACTTCAAAGCTAACCTTGTCAGGCAAAGTAAGGACTACAAAAGCTAGGTAAAGGCAAGAGACCAGCATACTGTAATGACAACTAATGTAAAGGTCACCCCATCACCTGGGGCCCTACTCAGGGAATCCTGGGATTCCCACCACACAGACGTGATGGTCCTAGATCTCTAACAGATCCCTCTCTCCACTGTCACTGGTCATATCCATCAGGAACAACATAATGGATCCCTTTGTGGGCCCCTACAGTACTTTACCTTCAATATGGGCCAACAATGTTAGGGACTGTTTCATTCTCTGAAGGGAGATTGGGAAACTTACTCTACCACTTGAGGAATATGGGTCCTGAAATTAGTGCAGCCTAGAATGCTCCTAGCCATGACCTCAGAAGCCAAGTTCACACCTACAAGGATGCAGAGGTTACACAGGCTCATGTGCTGAATATGGGCCTCAGATCAAATTGATGGGGTTTACTATGAGTGAAGTTGGTACAAGGAGAACCCCAATACTGTCAATCAGAGCCAGCAAGCCCAGGCCTGGGAAGCCCTCGAGAAATACTTATTCTACTTTGAAAGGTGGGAAAATCAATATTTATATATTTTACCTACATTACATACCCACTCTCTTCCCTGATCCAGTTTTCTAGTCCTTTTTCCAACCATGACACCATATCCCCAGACAATATGTTGGGTCCACCTGCGTATTAGCTGCCAGGCTCAGGCAAAAACTATTAAAATCATGGGCCCCTTGGAATATACCTAAGATAGACCTCCTAGCTTTTTCCAAGATGGGGACTCAAAATCTGTAATACTCTTGCCTTTAGGTTCATGATTAGTCAGCAGTTTGTTCTGCTTTATATTTAATTCTTTTTCAGCCACCAGGTTCTAGAGGCTACTGTATTAAACGAACTTCCCTGGGCAGACAACCCAACCAATATGTCCTGGAGCCCCACCTCCCCAGAGCCTTGCCCCACTAGGGAAAGAGAAAGACAGGCTGGAAATATGGACCTGTCAATGCCCATGTTCAGTGGGGAAGCAGTTACAGAAGCCAGACCTTCTACCTTCTGCATCCCCATAATGATCCTGGGTTCATACTCCCAGAGGGATAAAGAATAAGAAAACATTCAAAGGAGGGGCTGGGATATGGAGTTTTGGTAGTGGGAACTGTGTGGAATTGTACCCCTCTTATCCTATGGTCTTGTCAGCATTTCCATTTTATAAATAAAAAAAATTAAAAAAAAAAGAAGTTACAATGTTGGGCAGGAATAGACAACATAATAGTTATGCAAAGAGACCCTCATGCGTGATGCCCCAAAGCCCCATGTTCAGTCTCCCATACCACCATAAGCCAGAGCTAAACAGTGCTCTGGTAAACAAAATAAATAAGATAAAATAAAATAAAGCAAAATAAAATAAAGTCACACTTGTAAATTGGTGCTTTTTATGGGAAAAAAAAATTAACTATTGTAGCTTTAACTCAATTCCCAATGTGAAGCATGACAGCTGGTAAGCCCTTGTTATGCTATGTATCTTGTGGACATTCCAGGTGATTTTTTCATTGCTTTTTTTTATTTATCAGAGGAGCAATCCTTCATACATATCTTAATGCAGATGGCAGTTTAAACTATTTTCCTTCTTAGTGTTTTGCATTCTTTAGGACTGAATGTTTAATAATATGTATCAATCATTATGGTATCATTCAGAGTTGTTTTATTGCCCTAAAAATTCCTCTTTGTTCTGCATATTCTCCCCCTTCTCCAACCACTAATCTTTTTACTGTATCCATATTTTTACCTCTTGAAGAATGACAATAATAAAAATCATATAGTCTTTAAAATGATTTATTTTACCTAGAAATATGAATTTTACTTTATGTTTTTTCATGGCTTTATTTAATTTTAGTGACAAATAGCATTGTATAGACATATAATAATCCATTTTTATTACTACCAAGCATCAGAACATCAGAAACTAGGATTAAAGCTGCTATAAACATCTACAAGGATACATTTTGTCAGACATAGTCTTTTGGTAAATACCAAGAAATACAATCTCTGATTATATATATATATATTTTTAAATGTTTATTCCCTTTTGTTGCCCTTGTTTATTGTAGTTATTGTTGTTGTTATTGATGCCATTGTTGTTGGATATTGTTGTTATTGATGCCATTGTTGTTGGATAGGACAGAGAGAAATGGAGAGAGGAGGGGAAGGCAGAGAGGGAGAGAGAAAGACAGACAACTGCAGACCTGCTTCACCACCTGTGAAGCGACTCCCCTGCAGGTGGGGAGGTGGGGGCTCGAACCAGGATCCTTACACCAGTCCTTGCGCTTTGCGCCATGATCATTTTTTAAATTTATAGCAATATATGATATTGAATATCTTCTTATGTACTTACATGGCATCTATATAACTTATTTGGTCAATTTTCTGCTCAGATCTTTTGCATTTTTGCATAGTTTTCAATTATATGATTATGTCTTCTATATTTCTGCATTTTGAGTTATTTGTATATATTAAGTAACAGTCCTATGTTATGACAAGCAGTGAAGCCCCAAGTTTTGAACCTGATTCCTTTTATTCTCATATTTTAACAGGTATCATAATTCCAAAAAGGCTAAGTAAAGCAAGAAGCGAAACAAACAGGATATTGACATAAGTAAACAAGTTAGACTAGCTAGCATTAAGTAGTAATTAGACCCTGTGTATTCCAGATCTAATCTCAGTATCTTTATGACTGTTGTGTGTCACATTCTCGTTCTGGTGATGCAGGATACCAAAAAATTACTCAGAGACACAAGTTAATTGTGTTTAAGAGCCTGAAGGTGATTATGTAGTCCTCTCCCAATTCAAGGAGTCAGTGGCCTCCCTCTGGGACTTTTTTCCACAGAAAAGCTTTTGCTTTTTTAACCCCCATCTTTGTTTGAGATTTGCAGACAATCCACTGAGTACAGAGTTCCCTTAGGTTTTTAGTTATACATTTAAATGAAAGCTACCAGCTACCCTGTCTAAATGTTTCCCTGCATTATACTATGTCATCAATGAGAAATTATATTGTGGGGAAACTGTGAGACATGGTTGAGCATGATGTAGGACCTCCTATTGAAAAGTGGGAGTCTGGATGGCAAGACCTTTCTGTCAATCTCTCTCTACTTGAGATCGAGCATGGAGGAAAATGACCACCAGGAAAAAGTTCCCTCTGTAAGCCTCCCTGCCTCACAAAAGACTCTGCATGCAGTCCATTTCCATGTTCTCAAACAAGTTGGTTCGTTTACTAATCGAAGTCCATCTTCTCTGATCATATATGGCTCATACATCATTGTTCTGCTCTGTCAAACTATAACCAGGGACATGCTCTTTATTCCTCCACCCCCTCTGGACCTTCTAATCTTACATGATCCATCTTCTCTCTTAAGGCTCCTCTCTGTCTGCTGGTTAATGACAACCCTACTTCCATTCCTTTGATCAACTAAACCCATTGTTCAACATTTACTAGGGATTCTCTAACTTTTTCCCAACCCCCTATTTCTCCTTGTTCCTCTTCTCCAAAACCATATATGGAATGGATAACTTACTTCCCACTACAACCCCTTATAAACCCTACTTTACTGTTCAATAAACGGATTGTTCAGGAAACATTCCCCTGGTGATCTCTGGTAATATCTCTTGCTACTTACACAGGGAAAGATCCAGTCGGCTCACTCCTACTGCCCTGGAACAATCCTTCTGGGCCCCCACATCTGGTGCACAACAGAGCGGGTAAGCCAAAAGTTTGTGCCCAGGAAGAGTCCTCCTCACCCCAAAGGTCCAACATTATATGGTATTGGAGTTAAGAATTTTTGTCTGACCATATTCTGCCTTCTAGGACTGCTATAAATTTCTGTCTTAAAACAGTACCAATTGGAGGCCAGGAAGTAGCGCACCTAGTTAAGCACACACATTATAGTGCACAGGGACCCAGCTGGTCCCCACCTGCAAAGGGAAAGCTTCACAAGTGGTGAAGCAGGGCTGCAGGTGTCTCTCTCCCTCTCTATCCCCTACTCCTCTAAATTTCTCTCTGTCTCTATCCAATAATAAATAAATAAAAATATTAAAAAATACAGCACCAGTCACCTTATTTATATAAGTTTTAAAATCACATCAGCTAAGTAATAGGCACATTTTCTGCAACTTTTGAAAGTGTATTACACATACACACAGCTACACATAAATCTTTAATCCAATAAGTTAAGTGTACAACATCACAAAGAATTTATTTAGTATACTATATAGATTAAAACTTAGCATTTTTCATATGTAGAAATTTAGAATACTCAGATTGTTGAACAGTGTTCAAGATTTTGACATCTGTATTCAGGTATCAAAAATGGCAAATAATTGATGCAAAAATTAAAGCAAGCTAAATTCAGAGATATACCATGTTCATTGAAAGATTCAATACTGGTAAGATGCCAATTCAATTTATACTTGTTTAGACATTCATGTAACTCTATTCTTTTTTATCCCAGCAGTAGTTTTGTAGACATTGATGAACTGATGCAAAAACATGTGTACAGATGGACAAAGGAAATAGAATATCTAAAAGAATGTTTTAAAAGAAGAGCACTGTTCAAGGGCTCATAACACAATTTCAAGCATTACAGTTAACAGTTTTCAAAACAATGTGTCGTCGATAAAAGGCATCGATTACCCTTATTACTAAAAAATTACCTTAGACACAAGGAGTAATAATTTGACTATACACCAATTGTTGGAATGATAGAGTTGGAGGCATAAAGTGAAAGAGACGAGAAGACAAAGAAAATGCAGCACAGTTCTTTTATTAAGCTATGTCAAAGTATGAAAGTCAGACCATCTAGTAGCTTGCAGCTTTTTTTTTGAACTTCATGCATAACCACACAAAAATGTTCAAATTAATTAGAAAACCTAAGTCTCCTTTCATTACTTTCTCATGAAGTGCTTGCACTTCAGAGAAAGTAATCAACATTGTGAAGAATAAGTTTGATTCCATTTTCAGCAGAGAGCATTTCTTTTAAAGTATCAAATCTAACACTTTTAGCTTACATAAAGTGTCAATCCTAACTATTTTATCCTAGACAGAATTTTCTAGAGATACAAGACTACAGTTTGAACAAGGGTTTGCATATACATAATTGATTCTTTAGCACTCTTACCTTGCTATTGTTTACAAATAGCAATTTAGACAGGAGGAAATAGCTGAAGTTCTCTTAGACTTAAACCTTTTAAAATTATCTCTTATTTCAAGGTTAACCATGGGGGGGGGCTAGAAAGATTCCAATTTGCCAAAAGTGCTCTTCCTGTATCTTATCATTTACTTGCAATATATGATTATCTAGTGAGACAGACATTCTCTTGATGTTAATTCATGTTACTTAACAAAAATCCACCTTGATGAAACTTCTTTGGAAACTTGACCTTAAAGATTGCAAAGCTATGGATCCTTGGTATTGTGCATTGGTAAAATGTCACAGTATTCTCTTTTAATTTAATTTAGCTGCATACACTTAGATATCAACTGTTGGCCCTAATATATATATATATATTCCTTTTCTTTTCTTTCTTTCTTTCTTTCTTTCTTTCTTTCTTTAACAATATCTGGTAACACTGCACATGCACTCTTGTACAGCAAAAATTGACCATGGTGAGTTGATATCAGTCATTGGGAGTGGGCTTATGTCCTCCATTTTAAAACTGGCCTGCCCTACTTTGCCATTTCATTCAACTGGGCATTCGAATTGTATTTATTAATTAATTTATTTACTTACTTATTTACCTACTTAAGTATTTTTTTTTGCTACCGGGGCTACTGCACAAGAATGCACCATTCTGGGTGGCCATTTTTCCCCACCTGCCTTCTCTATTTTGTTTGACAGGACAGAGAGAAATTGAGAGGGGAGGAGAGGGCTTGAGAGATATAAAGGGAGAGAGAAAGATAGACACCTGCAGACCTGCTTCACTACTCATGAAACAGCCTCCTGTAGGTGAGGAGCAGGAGCTCAAACCAGGTCCTTGCGGATGACAATATATGTGTTTATCCAGATGCGCCACCACCCTGCTTCTCTTCTTTATTTATTTTTACAATCTTCTTTTATTAAGTTTTAACACAGAAAGTGAGCAGAAATGAAATTAAAATACAAGGAAAGCTTAGGGAGTGAGCCTGTGAAGATACCAAAAGATGTCTCTGTACAAAGGTCTTCTTCTCTTATACTGAAAAGTTCATATTCAGATGCGAATTTATTCATGCACAGGCTCTTCTAAAATCTGACTTCCCATTGGACCCATATCTAGTGTGAAGCTATTGCAGATTTCCAATTTCATTAATGGATCCAATTCTGTAAGATGAAGTCTAACCTCCTCTGGTACTAAAATACTGAAGCTTATTCACCAAGTGTATCCACCGCACTTCATGTTCTTGCTGATCTAATAACCAAGATTGCATATCTATTCTATAGCTGGAAATAGTCATAAATATCACTATGGTGCATGTTGCTTGTGGTTTTGTTTTTATCTGTTTGTAGAGCAGGGACCTTGAGCATGTGTGATTTCACTGTTCTGGGATCAGTTTTTCATTCAGATATAGAGACAAAGAGAAAAGAAGAGACACCCCAGTACCAGAGGTTCATGGCATCTCCAGTGTAGTAGTAAGGCTCAGAACTGGGGCAAAAACACGGTTAAGTGTACACCCTCCACAGTGAGATAGCTCTCTGATCCTCTATTAATTCTTGGAATTCTAATTTTAAAAGCCAACTCTTGTCTAATCTTAAGGCAAGATATAAGTATTAATTTCTTCATGCTTAATTCCCAAATGATTCTAATCATATATCATCTCCTAATTTCAAGACACTATTAAAAAATACCTATACTAGATTTTGGAAATTCTCTTTAATTTTCCTTATTTAATTTAATTAGTTAATTAAATTAAATGCTTGGGCTCAGCATCTGTACAGTGACTCCACTGTTCCCAGGGCACCCCCCCATTCTTATTTTTTGACAAAGGGAAAAAGAGAAGGATAGAGCTAGAGACAGGGAGAGAGAGAGAGAGAGAGGTGGAACTGCAGTAAAGCTCCACTGTTCACAAAGCTTACCATGTGCAAATGGACAGCAAAGGTTTGAACCCACCAAGAGAGTCTTGGTTCTGGCCCTTGGTAACATATGCAATACACTAGGTATGCTTCCCTCTTTATTTTAAAGTTTCTGTAATTGGATCATTACTTTTTCTTCTTTTTATTTATTTACTTTTATTATTATTGATAGGACAGAGAGAAATTAAGAGGGGAGGAGAAGATAGAGAGAGGGAGAGAAAGATAGACACCCACAGGCCTGCTTCACTGCTTGTGAAACAACCCCCCTACAGGTAGGGAGCCGGGGGCTCTAACCTGGATCCTTGCTTCATACTGTGTGCACTTAATGGGGTGCACCACCGCCTACCCTTCCCCTACTTTTTCTTCTTGTATTATAAAACCGTGATTATATAACTTATAAAGACAATGTTAATCTCC
The DNA here is from genome assembly GCF_950295315.1 of Erinaceus europaeus. Classification (NCBI taxonomy): domain Eukaryota; kingdom Metazoa; phylum Chordata; class Mammalia; order Eulipotyphla; family Erinaceidae; genus Erinaceus; species Erinaceus europaeus. The sequence goes on from NC_080162.1 coordinate 18,541,951, forward strand.
TGATAGAAACTCACTGTGTATAGATATTGTTGAGTGTAAACCCCACTGATTTGATCTGGGGCCCATATTCAGCATAGGAGCCTATCACCTTTCCCGTATTTGGGAGCTGCTCTCTTCACTGATCCAGCTTTCTAGCCCTTTTCCCAGCCATGACATCATCTCCCCAACAATAACTTGAGTCCACCTGCATATCAGATGTCAGGCTCAGGAAAAAACAAACAAAAAACTAATAAAGTCATGGACCCTTTGGAATATAACTAAAATAGACCTACCAGCTTTTTCCAAAACAGAGACCCCCAAATCTTCATCTGCAATATTCCAGCCTTTAGGCTCATGATTAGTTAACAAGTTGTTCAACTTTATATGTTAACTATTTTTTTAGCCACCAGGTTCTAGATACTACCATGATACCCATCAGACTTCCCTGGGCAGACAACCCCACCAATGTGTCATAGAGCCCACTTCCCCAGAGCTCTGCCCCACTAGGGAAAGAGAGAGATGGGCTGGGAGTATGGATCAACCTGTCAATGCCTACATTCAGTGGGGAAGCAATTACAGAAGCCAGACCTTCTACCTTCTGCATCCCATAATGACCCTGGGTCCATACTCCTTCCCGGAGGGTTAAGTAATAGGAAAGCTATCAGGGGAGGGGAGGGGATAGGGAGTTCTGGTGGTGGGAATTGTGTGGAGTTGTAGCCCTCTTATCCTATGTTTTTTGTCAGTGTTTTTTTTATAAATAAAAATTAAAAATAATAAAAAAAGAAACTCACTGTGTACTCACCATAGATGTTAAAGATCATGTTAGATCATGAAAGAGGATTAAATAACTAAATTTCTATCAATGGAAGTGGGCTGTCTCACCTGTGTGCTCTATTCTATATTAGCAAAAAACAGTCTGGACTTAGTTACAACAAAAATGCATTCCCACTGAAAAGGGAGAGTTGCCAAGTTGCTCACTGAGAACAGTTGTTAGTTTGTCTAAGTACAGCCTTGCTCTTTATTTTTATTTTTTAGATGTAAGGGAAGGAGGAAGAATGGAAGAGAACTGTAAAAGCTTTATTTATAGGCAAACATACCCTTATTCGATAACAAATGATCAACTAAAGTAATGCCTAGCATTTGAACAGTAGTTTGTCATAAGCACAGATATCAGTAGATGATAGCAATCAGCATTTGGTGCAAACAGCAAGTTACCTCTTACCTCTGTCTCTTTTGTCACTGGGGTTTGCTAAATCTGGCTCACCATTTTGTGAGTGGGAACAATCAACTTGGTGGGTTGGAGGGAAGTATTATAATTAAATGTCCACCCACTTTTTCCTTTCTGATGAAAGGCCCCCATGAAACTTACTAAATAAGGTGCATCAAGACAGATGAAAAAAAAGCACTTACAAAGCTGGTTTTTCACATAGAGAAACTTCTCTAAATCATAGAAAATTTCCACCCCAAGACAGTGTTAATGAACACTATCATGCTTAACTGTGGTGAATATGGCAAAGCCCACGTGGGTAAAATGAAAATTTTATATGTTTTGTTGGTAACAACTATGATGTTCAATATGACTGATCAACACATTACAGTAAGATTTAAAGTAATCATGGAATAAAACTTTTTTTTTTTTTGCCTCCAGGATTATTGCTGGGACTTGGTGCCTGCACCATGAATCCACTGCTCCTGGGGGCCTTTTTCCCCCTCTTTTATTGCCCTTGTTGTTTTATCATTGTTGTGGTTATTATTATTATTGCTATTAATGTCATTGTTATTGGATAGGACAGAGAGAAATTGAGAAAGGAGGGGAAGACAGAGAGGGGGAGAGAAAGATAGACACCTGCAGACCTGCTTCACTGCCTGTGAAGCGACTCCCCTGCAGCTGGGGGCTCGAACTGGGATCCTTATGCTGGTCCTTGCACTTTGTACCAGGTGTGCTTAACCCGCTGAGCTATCACCAGACCCCCGGAATAAAACTATTTTTAAATAAATATTAAATAATATACTTAGTCTAAGCAATAGCATACTGTTACAAAGTGTCGGGCTGAGCTTCACTGACAGGAGATAGACGACCTGGGCCTCATGGTTGAGCTTACCCAGTATCTCTTTATACATACAGAACACAGTGCAATCTAAGCCAAGCTAAACTAAACCAAACTGAAAACTCACAAACCTGTCCTTATATGTACTTGCCAAGTAGGGTGTAAACAGGATGTGATGTAGAGAGGGTGGAGTGAAAAGAGAGTGGTGGAAAATCAGGGTGTGACAAGGAGAGGGGGCGGAGCAGGCGAGAATTCTACCACAGAACCACCAAAACCCTGGAGGGAGGGTGGTGCTTAGTTAGTGATTTATGTAAATAGACCGCAACTTTGAGTGGGATCAAACCAATGCCATACAGGCATGCGGGTGCTTAGTTAAGCAGGATTAGAAACAGAAGCCAGGGGAGCTGGCATACCTACCCAACAACAAAGTATACTGAATTAAACAAAGTATGTTAAAGATGCTATTGAATTTTCCCAATTTTCAGTGTTACTTAGTTGTCTTCTAAAGGAGACGTAGAAAAGGTTTATACTGTTTGATTTTGATAACTGAATGCGTACTTACTACTATTCACTTTGTCCTGAAAGACACGATAACATCTCTTTTTTAAAATGCAGAGTAGTATTTCACTGAATATATGTTCTATAGCCTGTTTACTCAGTCACATGTGGTGGACATTTAGGTTAATGCCTAAGTGTAATACCACTAAAATGTAAGATATTTCCACTTTTATTTGTTTAATGACTTTCAATACTATTTTCTTTTTCTTTCTTTCTTTTTTTTTCTCACTTGAAACTCAATACTGTTTTCCATAGGGGCTGCATGAATTTTCTTTCCCACCAACAATGATTTTTTTTTCCCATCCTCCAGATAATTTTATTGATGAGTCAAATATAGAGAATTGAAGATGCCCATGAAATTTATATGGAAATGTAAAACAAATGCTGTGGTTGTGGGGACAAAGAAACCCTCCTGCACTGCCGGTAGGAATGTAAGTGGGTCCAACCCCTGTGGAGAGCAGTTTGGAGAACTCTCAGAAGGCTGGAAGTGGACCTTCTCTATGATCCTGCAATTCCTCTACTGGGGATAGATCCTAAGGAACCCATCACATCCACCCAAAGAGATTTGGGGATACCTATATTCATAACAGCACAAGTTGTAATAGCCAAAATAGGATCCATTATTTGGTTATAAATAGTTTTTCCTTGAACAGTATTTTAGTAATACATGTCAAAAAGGAAAAGAGTTTTGTTATTTTATTTTAAACATGATTTGGGAAAATTCAGGCTGAAGCTCAATTAAAGACTTTGGGGTCTTGGTGTATGATGATGGAAAAGTTGGGGGTAAAAGGGTTCTGTAGCTACATACCACAGGAAGATGAGATAATGTACCCCTGTACCATTTTTTGTACTTTAAACCATTCAAATGTAAAATCCAATAAAATGAGGGAAAGTGCTTTCTTTAACAGTCACATTTTCAGCAATTTTCAATCTTTAAGAGAAAAAAAATAAGTAAATAGAATTTCCCTCCCCCTAAATTGTGTTTTGAGCAAGTTCTTTATCAACTATACATGAAATGTATGCTTCCTGGAATACTAGATTAGAAACAGAAACTCAACTTTTTTAGCAGAAGTCAGATTTTACTTTCAGGAGTTCCGCTACCCTCCAAAAAATATTTTATTAATTTAATGTGCTTTCAACTTAGATAATTTTATTTATTTAAAAATGTATTATTATTTTATTTATTATTTACTGGATAGAGACAGCCAGAAATTGAGAGGGAAGGGGGAGAGAGAGAGAGAAACCTGCAGCCCTGCTTCACCACTCATGAAGCTTTCCCCCTGCAGGGGGGGACGAGGGGCTCGACCTGGGTCCATGTGCACTGTAACATGTGCACTCAACCACGTGTGCCACCACCTGGCCCCCTTAGATAATTTTATTGAGATGTTAATGGTTACAGTCAAGTCTTTAACATAGACAGCACCTATTCTCCCCCCTTAATTGGTGTTTAGGAGACACATTGGGAATCCAATATCCGTTCATTCAGTATGTTTCTCTCCTTTCCCAGAGTCCTTTTCTTTGGTGCAATAAGCCACACTCAGACCCAGTTTCACCCTATGCCCTTCCTTATCATCCTTTATTAAGTTCCACAAATAAGTGAGATCATTCAGTATTGGTTTTTCTCATTCTGCCTTCACGCAACATGATGCCTTCAAGTTCTGACTATGATGCTGCAAAGGAGATGACCTCATCATGTTTTTTAATGGAGAACTTATATAGTTACTGGAACTATGTTTAAGTAGATGTTTTTTACAATCTACTACCATTTTTTTCCTTTTTTACATTTTTTACTTTATATTTAAGGTATAAGTACATTGAGGGTTGAATAAAATATCTGACAGTTAATTGAATGTATTAGTTAAATATTATAAATCTAAAAGTAGTTCCTGAATCTATATAACCTGGTTTGAGTTTTGTAACTATGTTTTCCTAAAGGTCAATAGGAAATGTGAATAATTGCCTTATCATAGAACCAGGAAGACAGCAGTGCAGTTATGTGCCAAACTTCATGTCTAAGGCTCAAAGATTTCCAGTTTAATCCCTGGCATGATCAAAAGAGTTATATAGAGGTCTGTTTAAAAAATGCATATGTGGGGAGTCAAGCGGTAGTGCAGTGGGTTAAGCACAGGTGGCACAAAGCACAAGGACCGGCATAAGGATCCCGGTTCATGCCCCCCGGCTCCCCACCTGCATGGAAGTCGCTTCACAGGTGGGGAAACAGGTCTGCACGTGTCCATCTTTCTCTCCCCCTCTCTGTCTTCCCTTCCTCTCTCCATTTCTCTCTGTCCAATCCAACAACGATGACATCAAGAACAATAACAATAATAACTACAAAAATAAAAGCAAGGGAATAAATAAATAAAATGATTATGTATATGTATACACAGAGACTATATATATCCCTTAACTCACAAAGCTCTTGGTAAGGTCAATGTTCAAAGAGATTTTGAAGTTGAATTTGTGGCAGTTTCAGGCATGGCATGACTTGTTGTTAATATATTTATCCAGTCTTTTCTTTTTGTGGTGAGACTACTCAACCTCAGAAAAAGAGTTTCTAGCCAGATATGTCCAAAATATGTACATATGTTTCTAGCCAGATATGTCCAAAGTTTTCTTCCCAGTAGATCTACATTATAAAATGTTAAGAAAGTTCTCTACTTTTTCTATTCTTGTATCCTGTTTTAAAAAAGTTTTTTACTTATTTTTTTTATGAGAGAGGAAGTACCAGAATATCCCTCTGGTATAAGTAATGATAAGGATCAAATTTAGAAGCTTATATCTACATGTTTAGAACTCTAGCCACTGCTTAACCTTCCAGGCTGTGAAAGCCCTCCATTTTCATAGATAGTATACTGAATACTGTGATTCTAATTCAGGTAGTGACTATTTCTAACTCACAAATTGTATAAGTAATGTTGCCCCAAACCAGAGTTCACTATAGAGTTCATGGTCAATAAATGAAGGTGTGATAGTATACAAGACATTTCAATAACCAGTATAACATGGGAACTTAGAATTAGAATGAATACTAGCCACAAACTAAAAGTACAGCCATACAAATGAGTTCCATTATTTGTTCCAGTACATCAAGTTTCCTCAACAACATGCCAACTTGCTCCCAAAATCACGGCAGTAATTCTATGCCTTCAGTTTTTAAGCAGGCAGGAATTATAGGTTTATCATCTGTGTCTCTACTGAGACATAACCCTAAAATCCTTAATTATTTTGGATCTTTCTAGCCCTGTATATCCGATATTCTTGTTCTATAGACATGTTACATATCTGATTTATATTATTTAACATGCTAGAGGATACAGTCATGAATGATCATAGAGAAACAATGAAATTCATGATATTTAGTATTTGTTCCTTTTCAAGTTATAAAAAGGATTAAACATCTGTAAGGATAAAACAAAGTACCGAAACCCAGTGGAGGCCCACTACCCCAATACAACAGGAAGCCAAACTTTGTCACATTAGCTTTGGATGAAAGGAGATTCTCTTTATTACCATTCCAACCTACAACCAACAGTTGGAATATATTGAGCCAACCTCAAGTCCTCCCCAAACTGTCAGTCTTTTATTCAATTAGTAATAGAGGAAGGGAGGAAAGTCATAAGATGGATTGGAGGACAAGAAGTCAGGGGCTGATAGAGCCCTAACTCCCCCCTCCACCAGGCTCATAGCTCCTCAAACTTCCTCAAAGAATCAAATCTCAAGTGGAACCCAAGTATTTTCTATTATCTTTATAGAGTAAACTTAGTAAAATTCAAGTCCCTCAAGCTGTCCTTCTACTTCTACACTAAGCTTTAGCATATTGACTGCTGAAGAGAAACTTAACATAATTTATGAACCTTTAGTCATCTCTTCCTCCCACTCCACACTCCTAAGGTTGTGTCAGACAGTCCAAGTCCAGTCTTCTTTGGAGCCTGGTTTCAGTATCTGTCCTCAACCAAGTTTTTGTTTTGTTTGGTGTAGCTTTTAGAAAATATACATTAAAGGGGACAAGAAAGTGTCATAAAAACTGCTTTGCAGTTGTGAGATCTTTGGATCAACTCCAGGTACCACCTAACACTAAGAAAGGCAAAAATAGGGGGCTGGGCAATGGTGGACCTGGTTAAGAAAACATATACCATGTGGAAGGAGCCAGTTAGAGCCCCTGCTCCCCACCTGTAGGGTGGATGCTTCATAAGTGATGAGGCAGGTAAGAGAAAGAAGAAGAAGGAGGAGGAGGAGGAGGAGGAGGAGGAGGAGGAGGAGGAAGAGAAGGAGAAGAAGAAGGAGGAGGAGGAGGAGGAGGAAGAAGAGAAGGAGAAGAAGAAGGAGGAGGAGGAGGAGGAAGAGAAGGAGAAGGAGGAGGAGGAGGAGGAAGAAGAGAAGGAGAAGAAGGAGGAGGAGGAGGAGGAGGAGAAGGAGAAGAAGGAGGAGGAGGAGGAGGAGAAGAAGAAGAAGGAGGAGGAGGAGGAGGAGGAGAAGGAGACAGAGAAGGAGAAGGAGAAGGAGGAGAAGAAGAAAAAAGGAAGACAAGAATAAAATATAACATAAAAAATGGCAGGGAGATGTTCTGGTTTCTCTTCCTTGATTATAAAAAATAAACAAATGAAAGTTTACATTAAAAAGAACAATACAATACTGGGTAGGGGTGATAGTTCACCAGATACAGTGTGTACTCAGAGCCCAGGTCTGAGTCCCAGCAACACATGTGAATGTCATGACACCAGGTGAAGTGCTGTTGTGGCAGTGTCTCTCCCTGCTACTGTCTTCTTCCCAGCTTCCCACCATCTGAACAGTAAAAAATAAACAGCCAGGGAGCAGTGAAACTGCACATTTGTGAGGCTTTGGCTCGGTAGAATAAATAAAAATTAAATACAAACCTCAATATTGATCATAATGTCATAGCTCTAAATAAATTGTATCTTTCCAAGACACTGGCTATGGTTTATAGCATATGACATATATACCTACTTATTACTTTGATCTAACTCCATCTATGTTTGTAGTAAGTTTTCAGATGTTCTTATTTGAACCCAACCCAATTTTTTATGGTGAAGGAAAAGCTCAATTTAGGATGCTTACATACTGAAAACACTCACCTCTACAAGCCTACTAGTGTGTTCGTGAAATATTGCAGCATATTCTCTGATTTCCTTTTCTCGACCATTCTTGGCAGCTTCAATGAGAACCAAAAGTGGAACTGTTGTATCCAAAAAAGAGTCAGACACGTGATCTATAATTGCCTTGCGGAGCTGAGGAGAAATAAAAAAATTAAACATTTTTATAGAGGCAATAGTTTCTAATTTCCTATTTTTACCACCTTGGCAACTATAAAATTAATTATATATTTTTTTGTACAATCTTTTGTCAAAACATTTAAAAGTATGTGTAGAAGTCACTGACAAAGCAAAAACAAGCCATTTTATTTTTCTATAACACAATCATTGAGCAATCTAGTTAGCAAAATTCATGACTTCTTTCTTAATTGTATTTAGCCCAGACATAAGATTATTAGTGATATAACCAAGCATGATAAATTTACTTCTGTGTAATAAACCTTAAGCTCTGCAGCTTGTATTTAACCGTTAATGATGATAATGTTGTAATCCCTTGGGTCTATACTCCCAGAGGGTTAAAGAATACAAAAGCTATCAGGGGAGGGGATGGGATAGGGAGTCTTGGTGGCGGGAATTGTGTGGAGTTGTACCCCTCTTATCCTATGGTTTTGTCAGTGTTCCCTTTTTATAAAAATAAATAAGTAAATAAATAAATAAGAAAAAATCAATCTTCTAGTACTGGGAACATTTGCAAAGATTGGAGTACAGTCCTTCTGTAATGTTACCATTTTTTTACTCCTTTCATTTTAATTCTATTTACTCCAATATCTTTTATTTCTTCAAAGTTTGCAATTATATTTTCCCTGTAATTCTTCCAATCTTATATTCTACCCACACATGCTTAAAATATTGGAAAATGAAGTTTTAAGCACTGGTGATTTACTAGTAACCAAAAATTTAAAAAAGAATTTTCTAAATTATTCATTAACGAAACCAAATTAAAATGCATTTTAATATTCCGGGTTTTTCCAAGGCCTATTGCTAACTATATAACCCAGTAAATGAGAAAAAGTTTGCCATGAAGGTGTGATGATACATTTAGTAGGGTAGAAGATGGCGACTTGGAGACAACACCTAGTGTGAGCTCCAGAAAAGAAAGCAGCTTATAACTGGGTTCTCTGGAAAGGGTAGGATCCGGGCCTTCAGTGGACAGGGTCAATAAGGGGTGGTCAGGGTGACACCAAAAAAAAAGAGTCTTATAACCTATTCTTGAACTGGCAAACAGAGGTCACAACGACAAAGAAAGGAAAATCTTCGGCTTGATTATTTCTGAACTCACCCTTCTCCCTACCCTAGAACCAGCACCCACCGGTTGGCCAGCTGCTCCTAGCAGGCTTCCTGCAGAGCTATTTTCTTTACCAATATTCCCGGCTAAGCAAGGGTGTCAGTCCAAGCCTTTTCCTTTTCCTTTTCCTGTTGAAAGGGGCTGGAGCTCTATTTGACTGACAGAATACCTGACCAATCAGAGCCTCAGCCCTGCCTGGGAAAGACTAGCTGGAATTTTTGTTTGTTTGTTTGTTTTGGTACTTCTTATAATTGGTTGTCTTTTTTGGTTTAGGAAGGGGACCAGGCTTCCTGCAGCCAATCTGGAGTGTTCCAAGCTGCAGACTGACTGTTAGGGTTTTTCACTCTATTTTATTTTATTGTTGTTATTATTATGTCCAGTAGGATAATACTGGAAAGTGAACTTTCAAGTGAATTGTATCAAAGTTTTACTAATTATTTTGTAAAATGAATTAAAGTTATCTGCTATGCTAATACTATAAAATGTTATGATCAAAAGGAATTTTATTTTCTGTAATTATATATCCAGCCATTTCAATGAATGTATTTTAAGCATACATCTAAAGGCAAGGTGCCAGCCTAAATAAGCTCGAAGTCCCAGGTTGAGAAATATATGATAATTATATATAGAAAAGTATATATAGAAAAGACATATAGAAAAGTTCGACTAGTATCTTAGAAATATAAAATGCTAGAAAGAGGGGTCCGAGCAGTGACACACCTAGTTAAGCGCATATAATATTAATCGTAAGGACCTGCACAAGGATACTGGTTCAAACCCCAGCTCCCCAATTGGAAGGATGTCGCTTCTCAAGTGGTGAAGCAGGTTTGCAGGCATTTATTTTTCTCTTCCCCCTCTATCTTCCCCTCCCCTCTCAATTTTTCTCTGTCTTATCCAATAAAATGGAAAAAATAGCCGCCAGTAGGAGTAAATTTATAGTGCAGACACCAAGCCCCAGCAATAACCCTGGAGGCAAAAAAAAAAAAATAGAAATAACTGTTATGGTTATGGAATCTCTAATGAAGGTATATATTTATTTCACTTTAAAAACAGTTTAGAATATTAGAGAGTAGAACTGGGAGGTGAGAAATGGTACTCTAGGAATATTGGCTATAACAAGAAAACAGAAAGATGGGACTGGGTGGTGGTGCACCTGGTTCAGTGCACACATTACAGTGTGCAAGGACCTGGGTTCAATCCCCTAGTCCCCACCTGCAAGGGGAAAACTTCACAAGTGGTGATGCAGGGCTGCAGGTGTCTCTCTGTCTCTCTCCCCCCTCTCTCTCCCTTCTTTCTCAATTTCTAGCTATCTCTATCCAATAAATAAAGATAATAAAAAATTTAAAAAAGAAAATAGAAAGATGCTCAAGACATCACAAATATCCTGTGACTAGAACACAGTGGTGGCAGGAGAACTGAAAGTGAGTCATGGTGAGTACAGTGGAAGTGAGATAAAACGTGTTAAAAATAAGGCAGAAGGCTAAAGGATTGCAGAAGGAAAAGAGAAACTGGTAACTCAAGTTAAACATGTTTTGAAGAGATAGCATACAGGGGCCCAGTAGTGGCACACCTGGCTGAGCGTACAGGTTACTGAAATGCGTGCAGGTTCCAGCCCCTAGTCCCCACCTGCAGGGGGAAAGCTTTGCCAGTGGTGAAGTAGGGCTGCAGGTATCTCTCTCCCTCTCTTCTTCCCCCTTCCCTCTTGATTTCTGACTGTCTCTCTATATAAATAAATGAAGATAATACAATTTTTTAAAATAAGGAGATAACATACAGTCAATATGCAAAATTCTTTCCCTTTATAAGCATTTTAATATATGCAAACCAGAGTGCAATTCATGCAACCAAACAAGCTTCCTCTATAGGCCCTTTTTGACTCCTGATTATCTAACAGTACATTCATAGTTATTATTACGGTATGAAGAATTTTCAGTGTTTCTCATCTCAGCCACTGGACTCAGTTCTGATTTTAGCTGTTGCTATGGGGAACAGTTTCATGTTTTCAGAAGATACATCATGCATCCCATTGTTTTTTTGTTATTATTCTTGTTCAATGCCTACTCTAAATCTCAAGAAGATTCATAGCCCAGACACGAGCAACCTGAGAAATTTGTAGGGAACACCAGTGAGAGCAGCTGAATGAGAGTTAATAGATACAATCACCAGCTTCCACCCAAAGGTCAGACAAAGGTCGGAGACATCTGTCTCTGCATAGAGATCCTTAAACTATTGCCTATGGCAGCAATTAACAAACAAACAACCTCCCCCCCCCCTTTTTTTTCTTTCCTTGCTCACTCTCCTATATTTTCTATCCTGGAATTTCCTTCTAAATAAACTATACAAATTTAACCCAATCTCTGGAGAATCATATTGAAAATAGACACACTTCTGGAGTAGGAAAACGGTTTGACTGTTACAAAGTAAAAAACAATGTTATCTTATATATACATATTGATGACTTTGCCATTTCTGGTTTGCACAGTTTGTTTGATTTTGCCATGTCCTATATAATGCTGACTTAGATAAGACAAGAATCATAGAAAGGGAAAAGAAATAAAGTCTTGAAAGTTAACCCAAGTCATTTTCTTTATATGTTCTGACATTAATATGAAATACTTTCTACTTTATTTGTATAATAACCTATGCATAATACCTAACTTGAGTCTATATCTTATTTATTTCCTTAATGTTTTCCTACCCAGTGAAACAACTTACTCCTTATTTTAGAGCTACTCTCGCCCTAACCCGGCTTTCTAGTCCTGTTCTCAACACTGACACCATCTCCCCAGACAATACCATCAGTTCACCTACATAGTATCTGATGGGTTCAGGCAAAAATTAGTAAAGCCTTGGGCCCCTTAGAATATACCCCAAATAGTCCTACTAGCTGTTGCCAAAATGGAGACCCCCGAGTCTCATCTGCTAAATTCTTACCTTTTGGTTCCTTACTATTAAACAATTTGTTCTGCTTTGTATCTTACTGCTTTTTCAGCCACCAGGTTGCAGATGCTACCATAACACCAACCTGACTTCCCCGGGAAGACAACCTCACTACTCTCCTGGAATGTGTCCTGCAACCCCACCTCTCCAGAGCCCTGCCCCACTAGGGAAAAATAGAAACAGGCTGGGAGTATGGATCAACCTACCAATACCCATGTTCATCAGAGAAGCAATTACAGAAGCCAGACCTTCCACCTTCTGCACCCCATAATGATCCTGGGTCCATACTCCCAGACGGATAAATATTAGGAAAGCTTCTAATGGGTGAGATGGATACAGAGTTCTGGTGGTGGGAAATATGTGGAATTGTACCCCTCTTATCCTACGGTCTTGCTGATCATTATTAAATCAATAATAAAAAGAAAAGAAAAAGAGAGATCGATGGAGATAAAGGAAGACATAACATTAAAGCTTATTTTACTGTGTTGGGCATCAGACTCATACCTGGGTTTTGTGCATGACAAAGCAGGCATCTTCCTAAGTGAGCTATCTTGCTGGTTGTGTATTTTAATTTTTAAGTCTAATAGCAAAATATGACTTTGAATCCCAGTTGATCACTGTAAAATATATCAACTATTAATTTAGCATTTCCCAATTCGGTCAACTTAGTGGGACTTGTATTTTACAGTTATGAAAAAAGAAGGTTTAAGAAGGTATATTCTATTTGCCTGAGTAGGTCACTGGCACCACTGACATGAAGAAGAGATAGGTATTGTTTTCAGCAATGTAGCAATTAAAGAATCAAGCAAGTTTTAGTTTTGCCAGCTTTTATGCAAACCCTATTTTGACATATTTCAAGTTCTTTCTTTGGTATCTGTGCAATGGGCCTTACTTTTTCTCAAATACACATACAGTAAATCTAATCTGTCTTTATTGAAATCAGATGTATGTTTTGCTCTTAACAATGCAGTAGATGTGGCGTACATTCAATTGTTTTAAGTTTTTAATGACATAAAGGATGTTTAGCACTCTTCCTCTCTTAGTAGGCATGGGGTTCTCAAATGAATGAAGGGAAGGGAGTCAAAGGAGAAAGAAAACTGAAAAATTAAAATGAATAAAACCACATATAAAAATAAAGAATAAAAAGTAAATATGTGAGGGTAAAATCAGGGCATTAAATAGGGGAATTCTGGCAGTGAAAACGTCATTATCCCTAGCTCTTGGTATAGTGTTTAAAGTTTTAGACTAGAGTTGGGTAACCTGCTCAAACTTTGATTTTACAAGTTAACTTGGTGATAGTCAGTAAATTAACTCACCTGAATTTATAAGATAATAATGCTGTGTCATGATTTCTTGTCCCAGGGATAAAAATCAATAATTCAAGGAATATACGTGGTAGAACAAATTGGAAATAATTTACTAAATGAAAGATGGCACTTCAATCATTAAGAAAAAATCCAGAGGGGAAAAAAAGCCATTTAAAAAGAAAATTACAACCAGAATATTATCATTGTTATAATGGAACTACCTATTCTCTAGGAAGAAAAAGATTAATTCCAACTGGTGAAAATAACAACGCGTGTACATGAGGCTTTGGTTTATGCTTTCCTAAAACAAATAAAAACAGATAACAATAGATGGACATTGTATAACTCAATGAAAAAAAACAAACTTATTGCTGATAGCTGTGTTTGCCTAATCCCACTGTTATCAGCAATTGATAAAGACAGAAGGAAAGAGAGACACTTAAAACACTGTTCCACCACTCTGTGAAGCTTCTTGTGGAAAGTCAGAACTAGGATTGAACTCTGGTCCTTTTACATGGTAAGTTATGTGCTCTACCAGGTGAGCATCATATAGTCCCCAAAGAAAAAAGTATTCAGGTGTAGATGCTAGCTCCTTTTGATTTGAGTAAGTGTATATAATATGTGTCAACTGCTTGGTAAACTTCTTGGAGAAGAGATTGCTGTGACATATTGCTCTTTAAACTACCTTTTATTATCGCTAAAAACATAAACAACAGGATGGAAAAAGATATCCTGAGGAGAGCAAATGAAGATGTTGAGAACAACCCATCACAACTACTTTAATGACATTTAAGAATGAATTATGGCAACTAGCTTGATAACACTGAAGACCTTGGGTTTCTCCATAGACAGTTCCTAAGAAACTGACTTTCTTGTGCACAAATATGCCAATTCTCCCATAAGAGCCATGGTATTGTCTCTATTGAACTAGTAAAGAATATTTGGCTCTTTTGATTTATATAGGAAGTGGAGGGAAAATATTCTATTATTTTGGAGCCCGGCCATTAGAAATGCCTGGCAGCTTCCATCTCTACTTTCTTTTTTTTAAATATTTATTTTTTTATTCATTCCCTTTGTTGCCCTTGTTGTTTTATTTTTGTAGTTATTGTTGTTGCCGTCGTTGTTAGATAGGACAGAGATAAATGGAGAGAGGGGAGTAAGACAGAAGGGGGAGAGAAAGGTAGACAACTGCAGACCTGCTTCAAAGCTTGGGGAGTGACTCCCCTGCAGGTGGGGAGCCGGGGGCTCAAACTGGGATCCTTACATCCATTGGCCCTTGCTTTTTGCGCTACATGCGCTTCACCCACTGTGCTACCACTGCCCTACTCCTCCATCTCTGCTTTTTTATAGTCTTACACTGTCATGTAATAAATCTAAGATTATCCTACTAGAAAGAGAAGACACATGGATGGGCACTAGGAAATTGGGCACCAAATGCATAAAACAAACTAAAGGAAGCCAGCTCTTAACCCAGATGCAGTTACCATCTGACTGTTACTACATGGAAAAACACATGTGAGAATAATATGGAAGTAGTCTTCTGATTCCCAGTCAATAAATGGAATCATGAGATATGGTACTTTGGCTGCTATTATTTGTGATTGTTTTTCGGCAGTAACACCTAATCAAAACAATGGCAGTGTTTATCTATGAAGCCAAGGGGATTTCCATACCTTCAGACTAGAGTAATATCTACAAACTGGAAATATTCCCTTAGTATGAAGGAAAGTACTAGTGACTTCACATTCCCTTCTTTATCTCACTGATAGTAGTATATAGAAGTACACATAGAATTGGATACTAAACTAAAATATTCCTAGTAATATTTGAATTTCAAGTAAATATTATTTTAATATAGTTATAGCCCATGCAATATTTGGGATATACTTATAATAAAAAGCATTTGTTGCTAGTCTGAAATTCAAATTTAACTAGGCACTCAGTACTGTTGTTTGCTAAATCTCCTAATCTTACACACAAGAATTGTTCTAGCTTGACTTTTTTAAAAGAAAAGTAAGAATACCAAAAGCTTTGGAGGTATAAATATAAATTCATTCTTTGTGCATAAGACAGTTGAAGTAAATAATATAGATGTATGAGATGGGAATGGAAATTATACTTGATGTTAGTTCAGAGAAATAACTTTATCCAAGTCATGGTAGGATCAGATGCAGTGGAGAAAAATCCTGGAATAGACTTGGAATTCATACAATAAACAAGGAAAATGACCCTGAAACATGTGTTGGTTCTGACCTAGTGTGAGTTTGAACACCCTTTCTCCACAGACAGGTCAGTTCACCACACTGACCTTCTTTCTCATCTGCATCCTAGGAAAGGTTGTGTTTAATTTTCTCAGCTCTTATATGCCATGATTATAAGAATTAACCACAGAAATAGAATTCATATTAACAGCATAGAGTTAAGAAAGTAGAATTTTCAGTTTTTAAAATTGTGCTGTTATATTATGCTTGACTGGTGACCATACTTTATTTTCAAATCTGTTTCTGAATTTAGAAATTATCCAGGCAATTTTTTTTACTAAATATCCCTACTAAGCTATAATATATTGTATTAAAAGCGTATAGATGGCAATTTCTTGTCTTCTTTTTATGAGTTAACAGCAAACAATTAAAGTCATGCAGGAAAAAATAATTGTGACTATTACAGAATGTAGTGAAAGCAATGGTCTTTGAAAATATATGTCTTCATATTTCTAAGGAAAAAATTAAGTCATATTATAGTGCAGGACTTTTAACTTATTTAGTAAAATTCTCTCTTGTTCTGTGTTTTCTTGGTAATCAAAGATTAAAATGTAGCCTTGCAGAAAAATTAATTTTGAAGCATCCTAAAATGAAGTTGGAAGGGAGAAATCAGTATTGCCTCTGAATAGTTTTAAATTTTCTATAAGTATAAGATAGTGAAGTCAGTTTTTAATGTAAGAGATGAATTTACCAACATCCCTAAAAAGTTACTATATGCCAGGCATTGAGAGGCATTTAACGTAATACTCGTTTTCTTATTATATTTTATCAACTCCATTTTACAGACTGAAAAATACTTTAAAGTATTAAATAATCTATACCCAAGATAATACAGTTGATGAGGTAGAGACATTGTTTGAATACAGCCGTTGGCTTTAAGTCACAGTATTTTTTTAAATTAAAAAAAAATTTTATTGGGGAATTAATGTTTTACATTCAACAGTAAATACAATAGTTTGTGCATGCATAACATTTTCCAGTTTTCCATATAACAATACAACCACCATTAGGTCCTCTGTCATCCTTTTTGGACCCATATTCTCCCCACCCACCCTCCCCAGAGTCTTTTACTTTGGTGCAATACTCCAATTTCAGTCCAGGTTCTACTTGTGTTTTCTCTTCTGATCTTGTTTTTCAACTTCTGCCTGAGAGTGAGATCATTCCATATTCTTCCTTCTGTTTCTGACTTATTTCAATTCACATGAATTTTTCAAGGTCCATCCAAGATCGGCTGACAACAGTGAAATCACCATTTTTTATAGATGAGTAGTATTCCATTGTGTATAATACCAAAACTTGCTCAGCCACTCATCTGTTGTTGGACACCTGGGTTGCTTCCAGGTTTGGGCTATTACAAATTGTGCTGCTAAGAACATATGTGTACACAGATCTTTTTGAATGGGTGTGTTGGATTCCTTAGGATATATCCCCAGGAGAGAAATTGCAGGATCATAGGGTAGGTCCATTTCTAGCCTTCTGAGAGTTCTCCAGACTGTTCTCCACAAAGGCTGGACCAATTTACATTCCCACCAGCAGTGCAGGAGGCTTCCTTTAACCCCACAACCTCTCCATCATTTCCTGCTGTTACATTTTCTGATGTATGACATTCTCACAGGAGTGAAGTTGTATCTCCTTGTCTTTATTTGCATTTCTCTGACAATCAAAGACTTGGAGCATTTTTTCAAGTGTTTCTAGGCCTTTTGGATCTCTTCTTTGGTGAAGATTCTGTCTATGTCCTCTCCCTATTTTTGGATGGGGTTATTTGTTTTCTTGTGGTTGAGTTTGGCAAGCTCTTTATATATTTAGGTTATTAGTCTCTTGTTTGATGTATGGCATGTAAAGATCTCCCATTCTGTGAAGGGTCTCTTGGTTTGGGGAGTGGTTTCTTTTGCTGTGCTGAAGCTATTTAATTTGATGTAGCCCCATATGTTTATACTTGCCTGAGTCTTTGTAATTGGATTCGTTTCATTGAAGATGTCTTTAAAATTTATGCAGAAAAGAGTTCTGCCAATATTTTCCTCTAAGTATCTGATAGTTTCTGGTCTAACATCCAAGTCCTTGATCCACTTGGAATTTACTTTTGTATTTGGTGAAATACAGTGGTTCAATTTCATTCTTCTGCATGTTTCAACCCATTGTTTCCAACACCATTTGTTGAAGAGACTCTACTTTCCCCATTTAATAGTCTGGGCACCTTTGTGAAAGATTGTATGTCCATAGGTGTGGGGGGCTTACTTCAAGGCTCTCATTCTATTTCACTTGTCAGTGTGTCTATTCATGTTCCAGTACGAAGCAGTTTTGTTTACAATGGCCCTATAATACAGTTTGAGAGCTGGGAGTGTGATGCCTCCAGTTCTGTTCTTTCTTCTCAAGATTGTTGTGGCAATTCTAGGTCTTTTCTGGTTCCAGATAAACATTTGTAGCATTTTTTCTATTCTCCTAAAAAATGTGTTTGGGATCTTGAAGGGGATAATATTAAATCCGTATATGACTCTGGGTAGTATATTCATTTTGATGATGTTAATTCTTCCAACCTATGAACATGGAATATTTCCCCACTTCTTCGTGTTTTTTTCAATTTCTTTTAGTAGTGATTCATAATTTTCGGTACACAAGTCTTTCAATTCCCTGGTTGGGTTTATTCCTAGATATTTTATTGTTTTGTTGCTATAGTAAAAGGAATTGATTTCTGGATTTCAACTTCTTCTAACTTAGTGTTTGCATAGAGGAATGCCACTGACTTTTGAATGTTAATTTTTATAGCCTGATACCTGACTGTATTGCCTGATGATTTCCAAAAGCTTCTTGCTGGCTTCCTTAGGTTTTTCTATGTATACTATCATGGCATCTGTAAAGAGGGAGAGTTTGACTTTTTCTCTTCCAATCTGTATCCCTTCATTTCCTTGCTACTGCCTGATTGCTATGGCAAAACTTCCAACACTATGTTGAATGGTAATCATGAAAGGGGGCAGCCCTGTCTAGTACCTGATCTGAGGGGAAATGTTTCCAGTTTTACACTATTGAGTATGATGTTTTCTGTAGGTTTGCTATATATAGACTCCATAATCTTCAGGAATTTTCCATCTATTCCCATTTTTGTAGTGTTTTGATCATAAAGGGATGTTGGATTTTGCTAAAGGCTTTCTTTGCATCTATTAATATCACTATGTGGTTTTTGGTCTTGCTTTTATTGACGTGGTGGATCACATTGATTGATTTACATATATTAAACCATCCTTGCAAGCCAGGATAAACCCCACTTAGTCATGATGAACAATCTTTTTAATATATTGCTGGATCCGGTTGGCTAGAATTTTGTTCAATATTTTAGCATCTATGTTCATCAGAGATATTGGTCTATAGTTTTCTTTCCTGGTTGTGTCACTGTCTGCTTTTGGTATCAAAGTGATGTTGGCTTCATAGAAGCTGGAAGGGAGTATTAATTCCAGTGTCTTCAATCTTCTGTAAGACTTTTAAAACTAGAGGTATTTGTTCTCCTTTGAAGGTTTTGTAGACTTCATTTGTAAAACCATCTGGTCCAGGATTTCTATTTTTGGGAAAGTTTTTTGAGAACTGTTTCAATTTCATTAGCTGTGATGGGCCTGTTGATGTTATCTACTTCCTCTTTACTTAGTTTTGGAAGTTTGTAGGTATGTAGGAAATTGTCCATTTCTTCCAGGTTCTCTAGCTTGGTGGCATGTTGTTATCATAGAAGTCTCGCATGATATGCTGAATTTCTGCAGTATCTGTTGTGATATCTCCTCTTTCATTTATGATCCAACTTATTTGGGTCTTCTCCCTTTTTTTTTTTTTGTGAGTCTGGCTAAAGGTTTGTCGATAATGTTCACTCTTTCTAAGAACCAACATTTACTTTTGTTGATCTTTTGTATGATCTTCTTATTTTCAATGTTATTGATTTCTGCCCTAACTTTAGTTATTTCTGTCCTTCTGGTTGCTTTAGGTTCCTTTGTTGCTCTTCTTCTAGGTCTTTAAGATGTGCAATCAGGCTGTTTGTGCTTTTTCTTGTTTCCTAATGTGTGCTTATATGGCCATGAACTTCTCTCTCAGTACTGCCTTAGCTATGTTCCAAATATTTTGATAGCTTGTGTCTTCATTTTCATTGAACTCTCGAAACATTTTGATTTCTTCCTTTATTTCTTTTTGACCCAATTGTTGATAAGTAGTGTACTGTTGAGTTTCCACATTTTGGGACTATTACTATTTTTTTTTTTTTAATGTTCAGTGTTAGTTTAATTCCACGGTGGTCTGAGAAGATGCTTGGGATGATTTCAATGCTACTGAATTTGCTGATGCTGTCTTTGTGACCTAACATATGCTCTATCCTTGAGAATGATCGATGTGGACTTGAGTAAAATATATTTCAGTTTCTTGGGATGAGTGACTCTAAAAATGTCCAATATTCTAGTTTATCTATCTCCTTATTTATCTCCCTCATGTCTGTATTAATTTTCTGACTGGATGATCTGTCAAGTTGAGAAAGTGGGTTGTTGAAGTCCCCTGCTCTTACTGTGTTGCTGTTAATACATTGCTCTAGCGCTTTCAGTAGATCTTTGATGTATTTAAATGGCTTCTCACTGGGTGCATAGATGTTAATAATTGTTAAGTCTTCTTGACTGACTAATCCTCTGAGCATTAAGTAGTGCCCATCCTTATCTTTTTAAATTTTATTTATTTTAATGTGTATCGTATCAGATATGAAAATCGCTGTTCCTGCCCTTTTTTGTGGGCTATTGGCTTATATGATAGTTTTCCATCCTTTCACTTTGACTCTGTTTGTCTTGTTGAGTTAGGTGGGTTTCCTGTAGACAGCATATTGTTGGGTTGTGTTTTCTGATACATCTTCCTACTCTGTGCCTTTTAATAGGTGAATTGAGGCCATTGAAATTTATTACTATCAAAGATTGAATATATATTTTTTAAATTTTTTTACTATATTTATTTATTGGATAGAGACAGCCAGAAATATAGAGAGGAAGGCAGAGAGACACCTGCACTTCACCACTTGTGAAGTTTCCTGCCTGCTGTTGGGGACCAGGGGCTTGAACCTGGGACCTTGCACACGCTAATGTGTGTGGTTAATTGGGTGTGCCACCACTTGGCCCCAAGATTGAAGATATTTTAATGCCATTCTTGTAGAGCTTTATAGTGTTCTGATAGATGGCATATTTATTGTGTTCTGACTTTTTATAGAGACTTTTCTGAACTTTCAGAGCAGGATGATTCTTTATTTTTTGATATTTATTTATTTATTTTTGCCCTTGTTTTTATTGTTGTTGTAGTTATTATTGCTGTTGATGTCGTCATTGTTGGATAGGACAGAGAGAAATGGAGAGAGGAGGGAAACACAGAGAGGGGGAGAGAAATATAGACACCTGCTTCTCCACCTGTGAAGTGATTCCCCTGCAGGTGGAGAGCCCGGGGCTTGAACTGATATACTCATCATGGTCCTGTGCTTTGCACCAGCTGTGATTAACCACTGTGCTACTGCCTGACTCTCATAGTTAATTCTTTCAACTGTTGTTTGTCTGAGAAAGTTTTGATACCTCCATCTAGTCTGAATGACAGTCTAGCAGGATACAGGAGTCTTGGTTGAAAGCCTTTCTCATTCAGCAGTCGAGAGATATCTTGCTATTGTCTTCTGGCCTGTAGTGTCTATATGGAGAAGTCTGCTGCTAATCTTATGGGTTTTCCTCTGTAGGTGACTCTTTGTTTTTCTCTTATAGCCTTCAGGATCCTTTCTTTATCCTTATTCCTGCCCATTCTAAATAGGATGTGTCTTGGTGTGTTTAAGTCTGGGTTAATTCTGTTTGGGACCCTATGGGCTTCCTGAACCTTTATGTCTTTGATGTTGTCTAGACTAGAGAAGTTCTTAGCTATTATGTCCTGAAGAATGCTTTCTTCCCCTCCATCTCTTTCTTCCCCTGGTAAGCCAATAATGTGTATATTATTTCTTTTGAAGTCATCCCATACATCTCTGTTGTTGTTTTCAGAATCTCTTTTTGAGATCTCTTACTTTTTTTTAGTTGTCTCTAATTTGTCCTAGACCTTGCTAATTCTGTCTTCAGCCTCATTTATTCTATTCTCTCTTCCATCTACTATTTTCTGGAGTTCATCTATTTTGTTACTCTGTTCTGATACTGTTTTAGATTGCTTAGCTAGTTGTGTTCTTAGCTCAGTTATTTCAGTTTTCAGGTCTCTAATAACCTTGAGATAATTAGTGTTTTCTTACAGAGTCTTATTTGTTGTTTCTGTATTTCCAATGACAATTCTTTCAAACTCTTTACTCACTCCTGTGATCATTTCCCTAACTAGTGTTTGGATGTTGACCTCATTATTTTGTGCTTCATCCTTTGGGGGGCTTTTAGCTGGACTCTTATCCTGGTTCATTTCTCCAATGTTTCTTCTTGTTGGTTTAACCATTTTATATAGTATGTTATGAGGTCCCTCTCTCAGTACTTTTCAAATTACTGATCACTCTTGCCTGGATTGACTTGTGTCTAAGTAAGGTAATTAAAAAATTCTCAGTTGTGGAAATTGACAGTTGTTTCAATAGTATTTTAATTTCAGAGTTGGAGTACAGTAGCTTAAAAGCCTCTTTTGGGATTTTAAACTATAAATAGGCTTCTTAGCTTAATCACTGACTCTTGACCAAGAGATAAAGCAGGGTGTGGCAGAGATAATCCAGTGGTTATGAAAGAGACTCTCACAGCCCACTGATAGGCCACTGAGGTACAGATCTTCTGAGTTTCCTCGTTAGTTCTCTGTCTCCTGGTGTTAGCACAGAGCCTCCCCTTTTTGGCTCCAGCTTCTGAGGGCAGTAGCAATGGAGACACAATGGAGATTTTGTGAATCTTAGGGGAGTCCTCTCTTTCCTTCAGCAGTCTTTTCGTTGGTGAAACAGAATGGAGGTGGTGTCTCAACTGGTAAACTGCAGGACTGTTACCAGTTGCTTAATCTTTCCCAAGGCTCCTCTCTGTCCACATGCCACATGTGTTTGCACTCAATGGTGTTTTGATTTGGTGGGTTCCTGAAGTCATTCTAGTCCTTGTTGAGGTCCTGGGTGGTCTCCTTTGGTATTCATAGTTGACCCAGGAGAGGAGAGGAGAGAAACACAGCTGCTGTTGCTCCATAGCCCTGCCTCCAGAAGTCCCAAGTCACAGTATTTTTCTATTTAATATTTACTAATAGCTACTACTAGTACTGCTATGGCTACTACTACTACTACTAACAATAACATTAATAAAAAGAATTAGTATGAAAGTGTGGAAATAAAAAGTTATTGTTCCTATTTTATATTGTAAATTAATATAAAAGAAAACATAAGAAAAATTATCAATATAGAAAGAGGGGAAATTATTCATTTTGCATGGTATCCCTGTTTCTAGATTGGTCTACTCCCTTACCTGTCTGCGAAGATCTCTTGTCTTCTTGCACATGTTGTCTATTGCAATATTCAGAGTACTACTTCTTTCCTTTCTTCCAGTCTGCAAGGGAGAAAAAAAAACTGGCATCAGAAATGCTATCAGATTACACTTTATCACTTAGCAAATTGCTTTCTCAATTTCCTGAAAATAGAAGTCAGGAAATTCAAGAATACATTTTGAAAGTGTTATGATATTTATTGCATATGATTCATGAATACTTCAAGACTAAGTAGAATGATGATTAAAACTTAGATTATTCTCTCTCTTAAGCTTCCTTCTATATTTCTGATGCAGAGTTTGGTTGTATTCAATGTAGCAGTAGGCAGAGAATTCTCTCCAAGAAACATTGATCTTCATTCTTGACAAGTCAACTCTAACTACTAAGCATACAATTAGCTTAAAAGCACTAGATACCAAATTTGCAAATTCCTGTGGGTGTCTCTGAAGTAATTTTCATGTTGTATTGTGTAAGTTATGCAAAGACATATTGGATTTTTGCTAAACACATATATGCTGTGCAAATCCATACAATTAGCATAAGTTGACCACAACTTTAGCTGACAATACTCCAAGAATAAATTGTTTCAAATAAGACCTGGATGCTATTTTTAGCTCTTTACATTAATTTTTGCAATCCTCTCTCATGTTTGAGCAGAACAGTTCTGTTTTACCCTTAACCTGAATTTTTAGGCTGTTAAGTGCACAGAGAGTCACCTTGGCTGGTATTTTCTACAAACTACTTTTGTGAAGATAACTGATTTGAATCTAATCATACTTTCTTTCAATGACATCTTGTATAAAAGTCAGAAAATTTATTATGTGATTCACCTCTATGAAAATTGCTACTACTCAAATTAATAAACTGCAGAGGTCTATTGGAAGGAGACCTTGAAGACCAGAAAAGGAAGTTTTAGTAGCTGATAACTGAGGGAGTTCACAGCAGGAACAACTTAAAGAAGGACACAGAAGTAAAATATAGACCATAAAGCACCATATTATATGAGTTTTCCATGATTAAACTCATACATAAATTCATAATTTCAAGTGAAAAAACTCATTTTCAGGATTCAAGACCATTTATACTGATACGAATGCTATGACTATACATTTCTTTTAAATACTTACACAGAACATACTTGAGTATGTTTCTTCCAAAACAATTCCCATTAAAATCTCACCTTTTTCTTAGTAGTTTCCACAAAATATCACCCCAGTTAAACACTAACATATCTTTGTTCCAGAAGCATTTTGAAAATGTCTCTGTATATTCATTTTACTGATGCAAATGTTCACACTTGATGGTGCCTTTATAACTTTAAGGTTTTCAAATATGTTTTAATTTTTCTGAAATTGATAGTAACTTACATGTAACTTAGTGGATAGACTCAATTCAAATCTTTATTAAACTTGATTCAAAACAATGTAATTTTGTTAGGTACTTACTATATATTGGAAAGTTGTCATAATAGATTCTGGAAGAAGTTTTAACATCTACCTGCCAAGACATTGCTAAACCTATTAATTCTGTTACTAGTTGATAACTAGATTTTAGGTAGATAGGGATTTTTTTCAGAGTCACTATAACTTATATTTAAAAAGAAAAAAAAACTCATTTTAGACCACCTATATGCTGCTAGATATTTGTTGTCCATATATTCCTGTCTAGTAAATTTGAGTAATAACTTTTAGATATTAGGGCAGACAGAACTTGATCCCAAACATATCCAGATATCTCCTAAAAGAAAGTAAAATAAAGGAATACTAATATTTTACTATACTTTAAGGTGCTCATGCAAAGTACGTGTGATGGGATTTGGGTCTAGTAAGAGACAAAGAAGGAGCAACATGTAGGAGAGAAAAATGAAAGTCTAGATATCAGAATATAAAAAAAAAAATCAATGATAGCAACTATCCAGATGAACACTGTAGTATGATACCCTCACAGCTTCTACCTAGCATTTGCAGTGCTAGAAGTTGTCAATTGTGAAAATTTATGTAGAGTTATGTAATGTAGTGGCACAAACAGATATATTTGAGCTATATGGTAGTTTCTATATCTTTTTAAAAAATCTTTTTATTTATTTATTTTCCCTGTTGTTGCACCCCTTTTATTGTTATTTTAGTTATTATTGTTGTTATTGATGCCTTTGTTGTTAAATAGGACGGGGGGGGGGTGGAGACAGAGGGAAGATAAAGACAACTGCAGACCTGCTTCACCACCTGTGAAGCAAGTCCCCTGCAGTGGGTAGGGGAGGGAGGATGAGATGGGACACAGTCTTTTGATGGTGGGAATGATGTTTATGTACACTCCTATCAATTTGTAGTCATATAAATCACTAATTATAGCCTATATTTCCCCCAGTCCTGAAACCTCTACGGTGGGGCTCATTTTCCTGCATGCTTCTCTCAGTTCACACCAAATGATGTTGCATCCACCGATCCCAACCTAATCAACACTACAAGTACCACCTCAGCATGCTTCACTTCAGACTGTGTCCAGAGAATTCAGGCATGGAATGTCAACCCTTTAGCCTCACTTCTCCAGTGATACCTTTCCTTTAATACTATTCTCTAATTCCATTCCAGGAATGATTATAGATGGGGACTCAGGCCTTTGAAGATGGGAGTGGTAAGAAAGAAAAAAAATAAGACTATAGTAAGCCATTACTCAATAAAGCTCTAAAGAAGAGAAAACAAAAACAAAGTGTTTGCTGTTTTGCTCTGTTTTTTAAATATGTCCGACTTTATTCAACTTCTTAAAATGACATGTTATCCTTTAAATGAGAAATTTGTCTTTCCTGGTGAAAATAAGAGGTGTTTAACTTAATTCTTCTCAGTAGAAGTGTCTTTTAATGCTTTGTTTTTTTAAGTATTTATTCCCGGAAGTGAGGCGGTAGCATAGCAGGTTAAGCACAGGCTGCCCAAAGCACAAGAACCTGAGTAAGGATCTCCTTTGAGCCCCTGGGTCCCCACCTGCAGGGAAGTCGCTTCACAGGCGGTGAAACAGGTCTGCAGGTGTCTGTCTCTCTCTCCCCCTCTCTGTCTTCCCCTCCTCTCTCCATTTCTCTCTGTCCTATCCAACAACGATGACATCAACAATAATAATAACTATAATAATAAAACAAGGGCAACAAAAGGGAATAAATAAATATTTAAAAATAAATAAATATTTATTCCCTTTTTTGTTGCCCTTGCATTTATTGTAGTTAGTATTGTTGTTATTGATGTCATCGTTGTTGGAGAGCATAGAGAGAAATGGAGAGAGGAAGGGAAGACAGAGAGGGGGAGAGAAAGACACCTGCAGACCTGTTTCACCACTTTTTCTTTCCCCCTTTAGCAATATGGTTTTTATTTTATTTTTTTATTTAAGAAAGGATTAATTAACAAAACCATAAGGTAGGAGGGGTACAATTCCACACAATTCCCACCACCCAATCTCCATATCCCACCCCCTCCCCTGATAGCTTTCCCATTCTCTATCCCTCCGGGAGCATGGACCCAGGGTCATTGAGGGTTGCAGAAGGTGGAAGGTCTGGCTTCTGTAATTGCTTCCCCGCTGAACATGGGTGTTGACTGGTCGGTCCATACTCCCAGTCTGCCTCTCTCTTTCCCTAGTAGGATGGGTCTCTGGGGAAGCAGAGCTCCAGGACACAATGTGTCCTGGAGTTTCACCACTTTTGAAGTGACACTCCCCTGCAGGTGGAGATCCTGGCCCGAACCCTAATCCTTACACAGGTCCTTGCGCTTTGCAGCCACCTTTGCTTAACCCCCTGCGCTACCGCTAAATGCTTTATATTTGGGTATAAACACAACGAAGAAAGCACACACACCACACAAAGCTATCTGTGAGATAAATGGATTTTTCATTATTTTTCTGTGTCAAAATAGCTTGTTACCACTAAACAATCATTTTATAATAGAAATGACAAAAATTTAACAACAAAAAATTAGAAATGCTCTCAGATTAAACCCAAAATTTTGGGGACTCCCCAAATGCTTTATTCTTAACACATTTAGAGGCACGGGTTTATAGTCTATATTTTTCATGCATGAAATACACACAAATAGAGAAGCATAAAAAATGAAATTTCAAAATGTCACTGTAAAAAGGCTCATCAGAAATAACAACAACAAAATTCTTGACAGGTATCCAAAACTATATCTGGAACCTGCAAGATAAGTCAGCTTTAGAGTTCAGCTTTGTTATCTGTATGATCTAGGTTTGAGTCCAGCTCTCACCACGCTGGGGAAGGTTTTGGTACTGTGATATCTTTCCCTTTTTCTGTCCTTCTGTTTATCTTTATCTGAAAAAATAAAAAAAAATTAACTCAGTGGTAGAGCTTGATGATATATACATATATATCAAAAATGATCCTGAGACTGGAAATGAGGTTTTTAAAAAGAGTTCATAAATATGGAATGGTTTAGCCATCAAGAGGAACACACTGAAGCTTCTGCCTTAAACTTGTGTATTGTCTGGGGAGGTAAGATGCAATCCCAGATATTGCCCACTGGGATGGAACAGATAACCTGCAAGGGGAAATCAATGCTGCCGAATACCACAGCTAAATACTTTGCATGTATTTTCTCAATTTCAATTCACAATAGCTCATTGGGCAGGACATATAACTTACATGTTTGCCGCACAGGCTTCACTTCAGATCCCATGTGGAAGTTGTATGGCAGCAGAGAAACTCTGGCGCTGTGGTGTCTTTTCTTGCTCTTTCTATCAAAGTTGCAAAACTGTGATTGTGCAAGTTTCTGACTCCACCACAAAATAAAAATTCTCAAATATTTTTCTCAGAATGCATGCAGTGGAAGTCTGAAGAGATGATTGAGTCATTTAACTATCAGAACATTTTGAATCTGACAGTATGGATTTTCCTTCATTTTTTTTAACAACAAAATTATTATGGAGCCCCTTGCTTTATTGTTCCTTTTTTCTTTCTTTTCTTTTTTGATAGAGACAGAGAGAAATGGAGATGGAAGAGAGAGAGAGAAAGAGAGAGAGAGAGACTTGTAGCAGTGTTCCATTATTCATAGTTTCCCCCATGCAAGGTAGGAACTTTGGGCTTAATCTGAGAGTAGTTCTTTTTTTGGTGGTGGTGTTAAACTTTTGTCATTTCTATTATAAAATGATTGTTTAGTGGTAACAAAATATTTTGACGCAGGAAAATAATTTAAAAAATCCATTTATCTCACAGATAGTTTTGTGTGGTATGTGTGTTTTCTTCGTTGTTTTTATACCCATTTGAATATGTATATTGTTTTCGGAGTTAATGGTTTAAAATTATGAAATAAGATATCTGCCTAATCTCAAAGTCAAAATGTACTAAATGAGTCACCTGTGTTGTCACATAAACAGCAATAGAAATAATTTACATGCTTTTGAAACTGGACTTTTTTCTGCACTTCTTCCATCATATTATGTATCATTCATTCTACATTCAAAATAACATGTTTAAAGGCTATTAAAAGTTGGCAAGATATTGGAATCAGAAAAATACTCAAGCTTCAGTCTCTTTATCTATAGGATGGGATGACACTTGATGATACTTGTGTTAATAAATACTATGAGAATTAAGTGAAGGATATAAAGCAGGTAGGCCAACAACAGTCTTACAACTGACAACTAACAAAATTAATTTCTAATTAGCAATAAAAGTTATCACTAAGATCAGTGAGACAAGAGAGTTTCAACATTTGCATTCACTGCAGTGTTTTGGGCCAGAATAAATATTCAGTATTTATTAATCTCCATAAATTTTAAATGAATGACCAATAAAAATGAATATAAATACTATGAGATAATTGTATTTGAGGAGGATTTGTTTATGACCATCATAAGACTGTAGAGATCTAGATCTGCAGGCCATAGAGATATTAAAAATAATATTCTGATTTTAAATTTTTTATATTTATCTCTTTATTTACCTTTTGTTGCCTTTGTTGTTTTATTGTTGTTTTAGTTATTATTGTTGTTGTTATTGATGTCACTGTTGGATAGGACAGAGAGAAATGGAGAGAGGAGGGGAAGACAGAGAGGGGGAGAGAAAGATAGACACCTGCAGACCTGCTTCACCACCTGTGAAGTGACTCCCCTGCAGGTAGGGAGCCGGGGGCTGGAACCGGGATCCTTATGCTGGTTCTTGTGCTTCGCACCATGTGTGCTTAACCCAGTGAGCTACCACACAACTCCCCAAAATAATATTCTTTATAAAAGCCAAAGTACACTAAAAATAGCTGTCTAGATGAAGATTCAAAAGTCCTCTAATTTCAAATAATGGTTAAACTGCATAGTATGTCTATACTGACATTTCCATGTCTACAATTCTTTTACTGATTCATTGTCAGAGACTCTTGGCTTTTTACAGATCTGAATCCTTCTACAAATCCTTTTAACTTTTTTTCATATGCTTGTTCCTTTTTTTTTCTTTTATTTATAAAAAGGAAACACTGACAAAACCATAGGATAAGGGGGCTACAACTCCACACAGTTCTCACTACCAGAACTCCGTATCCCATCCCCTCCCCTGATAGCTTTCCTATTCTTTATCCCTCTGGGAGTATGGACCCAAGGTCATTGTGGGATGCAGAAGGTGGAAGGTCTGGCTTCTGTAATTGCTTCCCCACTGAACATGGGCTTTGACAGGTTAATCCATATTCCCAGCCTGCCTCTCTCTTTCCCTAGTGGGGCGAGGTTCTAGGGAATAAGAGCTCCAGGACACATTGGTGGGGTTGTCTGTCCAGGAAAGTCTGGTTGGCATCATGCCAATATCTAGAACCTAGTGGCTGAAAAGAGTTAACATATAAAGCCAAGCAAATTGTTGATTATTCAGGAACCTAACACCTGGGATAGTGCAGATGAAGAGTTGGGGGGGGGGGTCACTGTTTCGTAGATAGCTAGAAGGCATATTTTAGTTATATTTCAAAGGGCCTGTGGCTATATTAGTTACAAGCTTCTCCCCACACTTTTCTCCCACAGCTCAGATTTATAAATATTTTCCCTTATTTCTCTCTCTAGTATGGATTTGGTCAATGGGAGATGAGATTATGAGGTAGGGAGGAGATTTGGAAACTTCTAATTGCTTCTATGTGGGATTGCTTTAAATTGACTAGTCCCCTCTCCTAAAAACCACAAGCTCCTGTCAAGAAGATTTCCTCCCACAGCAGTCCTCTCAGGGCTCAGGAATCATCCTCTCATCATCATCCCCTCATTGTTTCTTTAGTCCTCTTGTAGGGCATGTAGAGACTCCTGTTATTAAAGTTCAAAATTTTCATCTCTTCCGTATCCACTCCCCCAACTCTTGCTCCTATATAAATAGGGCCTTTAATAGGCCCTTGGCTCACCAAGCTGAGTGTAACACATTTTCTTCTTCTTCTCAGATCTTATGTAATAGAGCCAATTTAGGGGCAAGTCAGCTTTCCACATCCAAAAAGCCAGAATTACTTTCCATTTTCATTAGCTTTTTATCCTTTCTTGCTTCATGCTAAAAATAAAAACAAAGAATCTCTCCTGTTCCAGTTGATTTACAACCTTAAATAGGGATGAACTGTAGATAACTGGGCCCAGTTTAAATCGAGTTAGAAAACTCCGGGCCAGGTGGTGGCACACCTGGTTAAGTGCACACACTACAGTGCACAAGGACCTGTGTTCCAGCCCCTGGTCCCCACCTGCAGGGGGAAAGCTTCACAGGTGGTAGGCAGGGTTGCAGATGTCTCTCTGTCTCTCTCCATCTCTATCTCCTCTTCCCCTCAACTTCTCTCTGTCTCTACCCAATAATAAATAAATAAATACATAAATAAAGTAAACAAAAAAAGAAAACTTATGATTACATTATAGCGATGAATAAAGGGGAGGAATGACAGAAAAGACCCAAGATACATAGAACGTTTTGAGAATGCTTGACCTCATCTACAGTTAAATGTAAAATTTCCACACTATACAAAAAAAAAATTCTAAAGGAACTAATAAGAAGGAGAAAAGCAAATCCCAGATGATTCATTCAGATGTGGGATCTAAAGAAACAAAACAAGGGAAATAGCAAAAGTTAAACAATAAGCAAACTCATACTCTATGACTACAGTGGTGCTCTCAGTAAGGAGGGAGAGAAGAGGGGGTCCAAAGCCCTGTGACGGAAGAAGATTGATTTTTAAAAAATATTTTATTGATTCATTTTCTCTTTTGTTGTCCTTGTTGTTTTTCATTGTTGTTGTAGTTATTATTGTTATTGATGTTGTCGTTGTTAGGACAGAGAGAAATGGAGAGAGGAGGGGAAGACAGAGAGGGAGAGAGAAAGACAGACACCTGCAGACCTGCTTCACCACCTGTGAAGCGACTCCCCTGCAGGTGGGGAGCCAGGGGCTCGAACCAGGATCCTTATGCCTGTCCTTGTGCTTTGCGCCATGTGCGCTTAACCCGCTGCGCTACTGCCCTACTCCCAAGATTGACGTTTTTATGGTGGCAAGGTGTACTAATATATACTTTGAAGTAGTGTGAGTTCTTCTGTTTCTCTTTCTGCCTTGTCATTTCATTTGTGACAGAAGGTGATTTCTCAAGAAGTGCTGGACATCTTTTTAATTTAGGAGAGAAGAAATAAAAATCTATTTGTGGCCAAGCCCTACCCTCCTTGTCTAAATTTGTCAGTTAAAGTTCTCTTGGAAGAGGTAAGTGATAAACCACAATGAAAGCACTAATGTGGGTAGGGACTGCTAAAAGATATTGTCATTCCAATTAGCAAGTGTTAGAATGAAATACTATTTTGCCTATAGCACATGCAATAGATGTTCTACCACATTCTATCAAACGTCCAGATGTTGGGAGTTATTTTCTATAATTGATGCACCCAGAGATGTCTAATGCCCTTCAATACACTTTAGTTGATGCTATCAGAGCCTGAAGAACATCCATGTAGATGACAGATAAAACTAAAATATTCAAACAAAACACTAAAAACTAACCATCTGAAATGTGCTTATGAATCTGAAGTGGTCTCCCACAATGTCACCATTTCTAAGAGACTCATATGACATTTTATCTTAAGTTGGAATGCCATCTTAGTCACACATTTGCTTTATTATATTATTCTGAGAAAAACTCAGTAAAGTTAACCTAATAAGTTGTATACTTTATTTTGGTTCAGAGGATCTCATAGCCTTAAATATTAAATTTTATTTGTTTAATGACCATGAGTCCCAATGCGCATTTCTACCCCTCATTAAGACTCTGTACACTGGCCTACCCAGCAGAAAAGATAGATATCTGGGGAGTCATAAACCGGGCTTATCAAAGCCAGGGTGATTTGGACGTGGTGCTATATATCAGGTCTAGAACTAAGGGGAGGCAGATAAAATAGCACAAAGTCCCCAACGAAGCACAGCTGAGGTGCAGGAGATTATTATGATGATAACTGCCAGAACAAACCATAAATTCTGAACTCAGAATTAGGAATGCCCTGTAAACATCAAATAATGGATGTCTAAATTGAAAATGAAACTATTTGTTGCCTGTAATATTTCTTGCAGTGTGGTTTTGAGAGTCAGTAATGTTAGAGACAAACATGATCTTTTTCAGTGCCAGCTGTTAGAGAGTTGAGAATATTAATTCCCTCTTTCATCAACTTCAGGGAAACAGAACTAAATGAACTAGATAGACATCATGAGGCACAAAAAATAGATTTAACATTATGCTTCAAGAACGTGTAGATTAAGAAAATAATACAGAGAAATACACATATAACATTTGAAGAACTATACTAGTAAGAACTAAGGAGCAAAATTCAAACAGTTTAGGTAGGTCACTTAAACTCATGTATGCAGTATAAACAAAACAAACAATACAGATGGTTTTCTATTTCTTTAGTTTAAAGAAGTACACGTTAATTTAATATGAATCTAGACATATTTACATAGATATTTTAAAGACAGGGAATTTTCAAATCTAATATAAGTATAGGAAGATGTTTCTGGAGTTGGGAAATGACCTGAAGGATGCTTAAGCATTTTATGAGATTGGTAAAAGGTCATGTATAATGAGCATAATTTTATTTTAGTAGGATCATATGTAAATAACAAGTGTGGGAGCCAGGTGGTGGAGCACCTGGTTAAGCACACACATTGTAGTATGCAAGGAGCCAGGTTCAAGACCGTGTTCCCCACTTTCAGGGGGGAGAGCTTCAGAAGTGGTGAAACAGGGCTGCCGGTATCTCTCTGTCTCTTTCTGTCTCTACCTCCTTTGCCACTCTCAACTTCTCTCCATCTCTATCCTATAATAAAAGTTAAGAAGTAACAAGTGTATTATTACAATTCCACAAAAATATTTTTCTTGTACCATTTTATAAATTTTATTGGGGAGATTAATAGTTTTACAGTCTACAGTAAATATGTGTTGGCATATGTGTAAAATTTCTCTGTTTTATGGAAAAAACTGCCTCCCCCATACACTGCATAGGTCCTTCTCCACCACTGTGTACCAGGACCTGAAACACTCCCCCAACCAAGTCCTTTACTTTGATGAAGTACACCAAACCCAGTCCAGGTTCTGCTTTGTGTCTGCCCTTCTGGTCTTATTTCTCAACTTGTCTATGAGTAAGATCATTCATCCTTCTCTTTCCAGATTATCTCACTTAACAAAATTCTTTCAAGCTCCATCCAAAATGAGGTGAAGGAGGTGAATTCATCATTTTAATAGCTGATATATATATATACATATATATGTATATATATATATATATATCACAACTTAATCTGTTGTTGGACACCTATGTTGCTTCCAAGTTTTGACTATTACCAGTTGTAGTACTATGAACATAGGTATAAACACATCTATGTGGATGAATGTGCTTGGTTCCTTAGGATATATCCCCAGGAGAGGAAATGCAGGGTCATAGGGTAAGTCCATTTCTGAGACTTCTCCAGACTGCTCTCCACAGGGGTTGGATAAATTTACGTTCCTACCAGTAGTGCAGAAGGGTTCCTTTGCCCCCACAACCTTTTCAGCATTTGTTGTTGCTATTGTTTCTGATGTATGATATTCTCACAGGTGTGAACTGATATCTCATTGTTGTCTTTATTTGCACTTCTATGGAAAATAATGACCTATAGCATTTTGTCATATGTCAGTTGACCTTTTGGATGTTTGGTTGTCTTCGTTAGTGAACATTCTATGCATATCCTATCATTAATTTTTGGATGAGGTCATTTTTGTTGTTGTTGTTGCTGAGTTTAGTGATTCAGTGATGAGAAACTGGAAGCATTCCAACTTAGATCAGGTACTAGACAGGACTGCCCACTATCACCTTTACTGCCCTCTATCACCTATACAACATAGGGTTGGAAGTACTTGCCATAGTAATCAGGCAAGAGCAAGGGATTAAAGAGGTACCAATTGGGAGAGAAGAACTCAAACTGTTACTATTTGAAGATGATATAATAGTATACATAGAAAGACCCAATGAATCTAGCAGGATTCCTATTAAATGGAGAGAGTCTCTTCAACAAAGGTGTGTGGGTTGAAATGTGCAGAAGAATGAAACTGAACCACTACATTTCACCATACATAAAAGTAAACTCCGAATAGATCAAGAATTTGGATGTTAGACCAGAAACTGTCAAATATCTAGAGAAAAATATTTGCAGCACTCTTTTCCATCTAAATCTTATAGCCATATTCAGTGATATAAATCCAATTGTAAGGAAAACTAAAACAAACAAAAAAACCAATGGGACTACATAAAAATAAAAAGTTTCTGCACAGAAAAAGAAACCACCACTCAAATAAAGAGACTTTTTACAGAGCTGGAGATGATCTTTATATGTCATACATCAGACACAAGGCTAATAAGCACATTATATAAAGAAAAACTTTTTTCCCCTCGTGTACAAACCTTCATTCTAATGGAAAGGAAGTAATGTCAATAGTACATATCTATATCACTTAAATTCTTTAAATTTAGATGCTAGAAATCCTGCTACATCACTAAATACATAATCCATTTAACCAAATTTTTTAAATGAAATGCAGAAGCATAGAAGTGAGGCTAAGAATATATGTGTGACTGGGAGAGGTAGCTTCTGTAACTGAGTGGAGATTTTTCCACCCTAGAGTAGCTCCCTAATATGGGAGATTATAAATATTGTTGACTGTAAACCCCATCGATTTGATGAGATCTAGGGCCCCATAATCAGCTTAGGAGCCTGTGTGACCTCTGCATCCCTCTAGATCTGAGCTCACATTCTGTGGTCATGAGTAGGAACATTCCATGCTGCCCCTCCACTAAGTTTACTCCAGTGAAATGTTTAATGTAGTTGCCCTATGTTCTGAACTCTCTAGGTTTTTCATTATTATTTTTGTTATCTGTTATCATTATCTTTTCCCTTTTGTACTTTAAGTCTTAAAAAACACAAATAATGTCTCTAGTGTAGGCTGAATTGTGCATGACACAGTTAACCAGTAGTAATAAGGAGTAGCACAATGTTTGGTGCAATTAAAAAATATATGACAAGAGGGAGGTTAGTTGTGGTACTTTTGCATGGGAAAAGGCATTTTTGGAGACAAGGAACAAAGCTGACAGTATGGAAGGAGGTAAGTAATCAGGTTTCTGGTAGGAAAAAATGAATCATGTTAGTTCAGCAGTGCTTGTTGGAAGGATGAAGGTACATCTTTATGACATTCCATAAATATTGTGCTCAATAAGGGGGCACTGCTACTTAAAAGAATGTTTTCTATCCTCACTCTCATGATCTTATAAAGCATGTATATTTAAGGTAAAGATAAAGAGAGCTACTAGAAAAAATATTTCTGAATTAACAAGTAACTCCAGAGTCAAGATTTTGCAAAGCATATGGAAGAGAAGCAAAAGCTTAGAGACAAAAATAATATAAACTGCAGGAATATCAGGTGTTAATAATTAGATTGTGGCAAGAACTGGATCCACACACATTATTCTATTGAATCCTCTCAGCAACCCTACTAAATGACTTCTTCCTGTTTTAGGCAAAACAGAACTCACAAGAGCACAATATCCAGCATGAAAATAGCAAATAACTGACAGAAGCAGACCTGGGCATAAATACACAATAGATGATCAGGTAAGAGCTGAAAATAATCCAGGTTAAAAAAAAAAAAAGTAATATCCCAGCCCAGAGACCATGGAATAAGAATAGGACAATGTGGGGCATGAAATATACTGGAAGAAGACAGATTATTTCCAGATCAAATCACTGTATCTCTGGTCCTGGGAAAATTGAACTTAATATAATTTAAAATTTAAGAAAAAATCTGAGCCCTTGTGCATGGTAATGTGTAGGTGTGCCAGCTCCCAACTCAGACTTCAACCTGTAAGAGAATCATCTAAGCATCTTATTAGAGTGTAAATTGAGGGGGAGACAAAGAGACACACCTGTAGTATTACTCTACCATTTGTAAAGCTTCTTCACCCCATCCCAATTCAATCCATAGGTGGGGACCAAAGGATTGAACCCAAATCCTTGCACATGATAACATGTGTGCTCTACTAGGTTATGGCCAACACCCAGCCAGCCACTCACTTAACTGTTTTTGAAATATCAAATTATTCTAGTCAATTATTAACTTTTTTGAGAAACTCAAAATAATGGGGAAATACATTTTAACTATATAGATATATAAATATATATGTATATATATATATTTTCAGATTCTGTTCATTTGACCAAAAGAATCCAAATAAATGTATATAGAAATAATTTTGTTTTATACATGTAAAAGTTGAACCATAAGAAGAATTCAATAGCTGGTTAATAAAAGATTGATCTGATACACACCTGTGAACATCTAATTTTTGATAAGGGGGACCAAATTATTAAATGGAGAAAGGAGGGTCTCTTTAATAAATTGTACTTTGGACAATTGCATTGAAATATGCAGAATGATGAAACTGAACTCCTATAATTTAACAAAAATAAAAGTAATCACTAAATGCATCAAGGACCTGGAAGTTAGACCAGAAACTATCAAATACCTAGAGGAAAATAATTGGTGGAACCCTTTCCATCTAAACTTAATGGGAATTTTTTATTATAAAGACCAAATTGGAAGACTGAAAATAAATAAAGCCAATAGGACTACATCAAATTGAAAATCTTCTGTACAACAAAAGAAACTATCACCCAAACGAAGAGGCTCTTCACAGAATGGCATAAAGATCTCCCATTCTGTGAGGAGTCTCATTGTTTGGGTGATAGTTTCTTTTGTTGTACAGATTTTCAATTTTTGCTAATAGCCTATATATATATATATATATATATATATATATATATATATATAACTCATCAAACTTAGCAACAAAAAAGCAAACCACCCAATTCAAAAGTGGGGAGAGGATATGAACAGAAAAAATACAAAAGGCTAACAGACATAAGAATAACTGCTCCAGGTGACTGGCAGAGAAATGCAAACAAAGACAATGATGAGATATCACTTCACCCCTGTGAGAATGTCATACATAAGAAATTACAGCAAGGGAGGCTGGTGGTAGTGCAGCAGGTTAAGCGCACATGGCACAAAGCACAAGGACCAGCATAAGGATCCCAGAGCACTCAGCTACCACCTGCAGGGGGTTGCTTCACAAGCAGTGAAGGAGGTCTGCAGGTGTCTATCTTTTGCTCCTCCTCTCTGTCTTCCCCTCCTCTCTCAATTTCTCTCTTTCCTATACAACAACAAGAGTGACAACAAGGGCAACAGAATGGGGAAAAAATGGCCTCCAGGAGCAGTGGGTTTGTAATGGAGGCACCGACCCCTAGTAATAACCCTGGCCTGGTAGTGAACAAAAGGGCCAGCCCATCACCCTGGGCCCTATATGGGAAATCCTTGGATTATATAAATATGATGGGTCTAGATCTCTAACAGATACCTCTCTCTACCATCACTGGTCATCTCCATCAGGAACAACATTATAAGCCCTCTTTGTGGGCCTCTACGGGACGTTACCCTCAATGTAAAACAATAATAGTAGGAACTACCCCACTATTGGAAATTAGGCTGGGTCAATATACTCTGCCATTCAAGGAAGACTGGTCCTG
This sequence comes from Erinaceus europaeus, assembly GCF_950295315.1. Lineage (NCBI taxonomy): Eukaryota > Metazoa > Chordata > Mammalia > Eulipotyphla > Erinaceidae > Erinaceus > Erinaceus europaeus. Next base: position 18,579,945 of record NC_080162.1, read on the forward strand.
CAATGAGTGCAGCCTAGAATGTTTCTAGTCATGACCATGAAATATGAGTTCAGACTGACAGGGATGCAGAGATTACACAGGTTCTTGTGTTAAATATGAATAGCTCAGATCAATAAAGTTTAGTAAATGGTGTTTATATACTTTCCCCATATGTTTCACCTCATCTCTGCCTTGATCCAGCCTTCTAGAATTATTCTCAACTCTGATAGCATCTTTCCAGGCAATATTTTTAGTCCACCTTCATGTTAGCTCTTGGGCTTAGGCAAAAATTAGTAAAGTCATGGGCTCCTTGGAATATACCTAAAATAGACTTTATAGCTTCTTTTAACATAAAGTCCCCAAATCTCATCTTCTTATATTCTTACTTTTAGGTTCCTGATTATTAAACAATTTGTTCTGCTTTCTATCTTAATGCTTTTCAGCCACCAAGTTGCAGATGCTACCATAACACCAACCTGATTTCCCTGGGCAGATGACCTCACCATTGAGTCCTGGAACCCCTCCCCAAGGTAGAGTCCAGCATCTCTAGGGAAAGATAGAAACAGGCTCACTCAGAGTATGGATCGACGCGCCAATGCGCATGTGCAGCAGAGAAGCAATTACAGAAGCCAGAACTTCCACCTTCTACATCCTGTAAAGACCTTTGGTCCATACTCCCAGAGAGCTAAAGAATAGAGAAGCTTCCAATGGAGGTGATGGAATACAGAACTCTGATGGTGGGAATTGTAAGGAACTGTGCTTCTCTTATTCCACGATCTTGTCAATCATTATTAAATCACTAATAAAATAAAAAAGATCGATTTTATTTGATTTGAGAGTTAGATTTGTTTTATTGGTATTAGATAATAAATGGTAATCCAAGGACATAGTATTTTTATAGTCTTAAGTTCTTGCAATAAAGTTGACTTATAATGGTTTTAGCTTAGATAAGCTTATCTAAATAAAAATCACCTAATTTTGCAGTAGTGTAGACCAGAAACTGCAGTATTCTCTGTAATAATATTCAATCTACTTTTGTAGTTACTCAGAAATAAATTATATATTTTTAAGATTTTTAAATATTTATTTACTATTTACTCCCCTTTATTGCCTTTGTTGTTTTATTGTTGTAGTTATGATTGATGTCATGTTGTTGTTGGATAGGACAGAGAGAAATGGAGAGAGGAGGGGAAGACAAAGAGAGGGGAGACAGAAAAGGCAAGACACCTGCAGACCTGCTTCACTGCTTGTGAAGCGACTCCCCTGCAGGTGGGGAGCTAAGGGCTCGATCCAGGATCCTTATGCCGGTCCTTGAGCTTTGCGCCACCTGCGCTTACCCAGCTGCACTACCGTCCAACTCCCAGAAATAGATTATTATTTCCATTTTTCTAGAAGAGGAAATAGAGTCAAGTACATTACAATGTATGAGAGGCAAACTGTAGAAGAAGGTAAATTTGACACCCACAAATGTGTCTTTGGCAAATGGTTCATTTCTTGGAAGGGGTCCTGAAAACACGACTAAGGACAACTGTGAAAGACAAAGTCACATGTAAACATATCCCTTAGTAACATCCAAGGAAATATCTGAAATATCAGTGACGAAGGCAGGTCTTAAATTGTTTTACTGTGACTTCTTTGTAACTGGCCTTCCATCTTTTCCAATGTTCTCCACATTAACTAAGCTATAAAAAGATATTTAAAATATTTACTGTACCATGTAGTAATACACAAATAAAATAATAATATGGTTTTCTGGGTCACTGCATTGTACAGAGGCAATTTACATATTATTAATTTATTTTCCCTAGCTTTTTCTCCTATCAGTCAGCCTCATGCTTGTTTGATTATTTGTCTAGCCTCTAAAAACCCCGAGGGATACAGAAACAGAATGACTTTTTTTTGCTCCCCTACTGTACACTAAATATTAAAAAATTTCCTATTATTTTCAAGATATTTACTGTTGTGACATTATTCCAGTGTAAGCTGGTATCTATTTACCTGTTAAATGAAAGTGAGAAAGCTCAGTTAATGTTCCACTGTAGTATTATTTCTGTAATGGCATAAAGAACACTTCTATTTATTTCACTGTATTGCTATCATATTCCTGACCTTTCTCCATACTAGAATTATATCAAGCGCTCATGAGACATTACTCACAAATTCAGAAATGCATAAACAAATTTGGAATTTTGACTCACTAAAGATCAAAATATCCCACTCACAGTCTGTTGAGGCAATCATTCACTTGCAAGATAGTGTGTTTTCATATTAATCATTCAAGACTAAACTACCTGGCAGAAATAGATTTTAAAATCCTAACTAAGCAAAGTTAGGTCACACACAGTTCAGAGGGATAGAGAGGTATAAAGCAAGATAGTCAGAGAGAAAGATCCCCTCCCTCCACACACACACAACTCTAATCAAGTCTTAACAACTATTCTTTAACTAGGACAAGTTAGGAAAGTGTTATAGATCAAAACCAAGTTTTCCTTATCAAGTGTGTCAAGCAAAAACAGACTGGAAAAAAAAGCAAACATTAACAATAAATGTTACCAGAATCCAAAGGCACAAAGAGTTTTAAAAGAAGACCAAGGGCTATGTGACAAAATAAAATTGATTTAAAAATAATAAAATAAAATGAAATTGATCTTAGAATCAGTTTTTAGCACAGTGTCAGTGCTTTAATGTAGTTGCCCTATGTTCTGAACTCTCTAGGTTTTTCATTATTATTTTTGTTATCTGTTATCATTATCTTTTCCCTTTTGTCTTAAAAAAACACAAATAATGTCTCTTCTGTGGGATTAGATTTTGTTGGCATAACTTCAAAAAAAAAAAACTTGGAAAATGGAAAGAGCTTGCCAATGTGTTATTTAACTACGAAACAGCAAGGGCAAGAAAGCCGATTTGTTGACCACCAAAATGCCTAAGGTTGTTATCTTTTCTTTATTTTCTGTGCTAATCTCTACTTCTTCAGACATACAGAGGTTCTACTGCAGAGGAAACATACTTCTTGAAGCTAGAAAATAATTTAAATATGTCCACCCAACACTGTATCATGGCAAAATACCTTCAGTTAGTGATGTCTGGGTGGTTATTTTATGATCCCCAAGAGAGCAATCCTGCATTTACACCATACTAGCAGCCCCACAAAGATACAGTTCATTGCCTCAATGGATTCAGCAATAAAAAGGAACACATTTAAATACGAAAGCCATTGTGCATGTATAAATGGCAAAATAAAAGAAACCCTTTAAGTGCTTTCCAGCAGTTTAACCCAGAACCATTCAATTTCCCTTTATTTGTTCCTCTTAATGACTATTTTTTTCTAGATAAAACTGGGAGAACACAATGCTATTCTGACCTTGAATTTTCTATAAAAACTGTAACATATATTGACAGTCAATAACTGTGTGCAAACAATCATACATTTTTCTATTTTAATGGAGGATGTTTTTAGGTTTATTTATTAACATGAGAGAGAAGGACAGGGAGAAATAGAAGACCAGAGCAGCACTGTGGTACATATTATGCAGGGGATCGGACTCAGGACTTCAGGCTTGAGAGTCCAATGCACCTTCTCCTAGGCTGCTTGTGGAGATTTTTTTTTAAAGGAAAATCAGATCAAAGACTTAAGATTTCTTCCCTTTCCTTTCCTTTCCTTTCCTTTCCTTTCCTTTCCTTTCCTTTCCTTTCCTTTCCTTTCCTTTCCTTTCCTTTCCTTTCCTTTTCTCTTCTTTCCTTTCTCCTTCCCTTCTCTCTCTCTCTTTCTTTCTTTCTTCCTTTCTTCCTCTTTTATCCCCCTAAAATTTTCTGGTTGCTTTTGTGCTAAATCTAAGGTTATTTTGGTTCATTTTAGAGAGATGGAGAAAGACTGCCCTGGATTGACACTTTAAAGCAGCAAAATCTGTCATTCCCCACAACATTTTTTAGGAAGATTTTATAGCAGACACTGGAGCTCTTATCAAGATTAATATAAGGTCATCTTCTAAGGAAGAACTAATCAAAGAGAAACAAATCATTCTAATAGTGAAATTACAATGTAAAGGATAGTTATCACATGGCTACAACTTCTTACCTCCCTGTGGTTTCTGCATTCCACTCCTACCCCCAATTTAACTATTCCTCCATTATTGTGCTTTGTCCCCTACCCTCTCTCCACTCCCTCCTAGCTCAGAGTCCTTGATATTGCTGTAACAGAGTCCAATTTATACCTTGGGTCTAGCCGTGGCATAAATACTCAGTGATATATTACTTGTTAATAAGAAATGGTGCAATCTCCCTTTTCATATATGAGATAGAATGTGAAACAATCATGTTAAATGAGATATGTCAGAAGAGAAGAATGCCAAAGAATCTTATTTATAGGTAGAACTTAACAGTGTAATATGGATAAACTTTCTAACAAACCTCTTTCTTCTTCCTAAACTCCTTTGAGTTAAGGAAACTATTTAAATATCATGCCTAAAATAAAATGAGTTATTTAGAATTTTAATTTCTACCACCTGTGTACAATAAAATATATGTCATTTCTCTACAGTTCTCTTTTTCTCTTATCAGTCTGTCTCATGCTTTTTATTTGTCTAGTCATTGGAGAACCAGAGGGGTACAGCATGATTTTATCCCACTGTGACAATATATATGTATTTTTTTTGCCTGAGCCTGAAATCTGATATGCAGGTGGATCTTAATTATCGTCTGGGGAAATGATGTCATGGCTGGGAAAAGGACCAGAAAGCTGGATCAGGGAAGAGAGTAACTCCTTAATATGGGAAAGGGATATAAATATTGTTGACTGTAAACCCCATCGATTTGATGTGATCTGGGGCCCTTAATTAGCTTAGGAGCCTGTATGAACTTTGCATCCCTCTAGATCTGAACTCACATTCTGTGGTCATGAGTAGGAACATTCCATGCTGCCCCTCCACTAAGTTTACTCCAATAAAATGTTTTAAAATTTAATAAAAATAGGGGGCCAGGTGGTGGCACACTCAGTTGAGTGCACATGTTACAGTACAAAAAGACCCAGATTTGAGGTCCCCACCTGTAGGGGGAAAGCTTCACAGGTGGTGAAGCAGTACTGCAGGTTTCTCTCTGTCTCTCTATCATCCCCTTCCCTCTCAATTTCTAACTGTCTCTATCCAACAACAACAACAACAAAATAAAGATAAAAAAATTTAATAAAAATAACTGTGGCTTGGAGTTATCTTATACTATAATTACTAATTTAGGATGGGAACTGTTTAGAGTTAAAATTAAATGTAGGATGAAGTCAATTCTGAAAAAATAAGCTGTTATAAGGCTTTAAAAAAAAGAAAGAAAAACATTAAGAAAATAAAAATGCAGGTAGTATTTCAATATTAAACAACTATAAAAATGTAAGAATGGGGAGTCGGGCTGTAGCACAGCGGGTTAAGCGCAGGTGGCGAAAAGCACAAGGACCGGCATAAGAATCCCGGTTCGAACCCCGGCTCCCCACCTGCAGGGGAGTCGCTTCACAGGCGGTGAAGCAGGTCTGCAGGTGTCTATCTTTCTCTCCTCCTCTCTGTCTTCCCCTCCTCTCTCCATTTCTCTCTGTCCTATCCAACAATGACAACAACAATAATAACTACAAGGGCAACAAAAGGGAATAAATAAATAAAATTTTTTTAAAAAGTAAGAATGATAGAAATTTAGGAAACTAGTTTATGTCTAAGTATATTTAGGTAGACATTGATTGCCTAACATAATTTAAACTAGAGGATGTTCCTATATTTAATTTGAAGGTCTATATCTCAAAAATATTGGTTAGAACTGGAGGAAATAAAAACCTCATTTACTGTGAAATTTCATTTATGGAAATTTGGGTCTCAACTCCTAAAATTCATTGCAAGTAGAAAAGCCTAAAAAAAAAAAATAGACACCATAAAGTACTTAATCAAATAGTTTTTTCTTAGACCTAGATACTCTCCTCACCTAATTCCTATTTCACTTCTCTCAATCACACTAAGGCTAGCCTTGTCATATAAAGTCAGAACTACAAAAGCTGGATGAGGGCAAGAGAACAACTCACTTTAATGATGGTCCTTTTGTTCACTACCAGGCCATCCCATCATCCAAGACCCTACTCAGGGAATCCTGGGATTCCCATATGGGTTTGATGGGCCTAGACCTCTAATAGATCCCTCTCTCCACCATCACTGGTCATGTCCATCATGAACAGCCATCATAAGCCCTCTTGTGGACCTCTACAGGGCCTTGCCCTCAATGTAGAACAACAATGGAAGAAACTACCCCATTCTTGGAAAGAAGACTGGGTCAACATACTCTGCCACTCAAGGAAGACTGGGCTTGAAATGAGTGCAGCCTAGAATGTTCTACTATGACCATGATCCTATCTCCTGGATCAAGATATCTTTTTTTTTTTTTATTGATGATTTAATAATGATCAACAAAATTGTGGGAAAAGAGGGGTAAAATTCCACACAATTCCCACCACCAGAGTAATAGATCCCACCCCCTCCATTGAAAGCTTTCCTATTCTTTATCCCTCTGGCAGTATGGACTCAGGATCATTTGGGGGTGCAGAAGATGGGGAGTCTGGCTTCTGTAATTGCTTCTCTGCTGAATATGAGCATTGACAGGTAGATCCATAATCCCAGCCTGTCTCTATCTTTCCCTGTTGGGGCAGGGCTCTCAGGAAGTAAAGTAGCATCATGTATAAAGTGTTGGACTTTTAAGCATGAGGTCCTGAGTTCGATCCCCAGCACTATATATACAAGAGTGACTTCTGTTATTTTCTTCTCCTCCTATCGCTCTCATTAATAAATAAATTTAAAAAACACTAAAAAATTGAAACTTGTTTTCAGAAGCATCCTATACTCTAGGCTTTCTTTTAGTATTTCCTCATCACTCTTATTTACTTGGTTCCAGCCTCAGTATGCTTGAATTACATACTTCATTGTATTCTGAGTTCTCATAAGACACTTCAAGTTTCCTCTTGAAGTATATTAAATATAATAGGCTTATTAAATCCACTGCCTGACCTGTGAATATAATAGAAATGTCTCATCAGTAAAAATGTAAAAGAATAGATCCAGATATTTTACTGGACAATACATTTTCTGTGACTAAACAGTATTTTGTATTGACCAACTAATCAACTGGATTTTATTTAGACTGTATTCCAGGGTATTTGATACCTCTGGTAACATAGGATATGCCCTTCACAATGAACTTGGCACACAAAAGGTTATATAGGCAATAAATATTCTGCAGATTTCATGAGATTTTCTTGTTGTATACATTACATACAAAATATTATGCACAGTGAGCAAAAGTGTACTTCTACTTTTCAGTGCATTTATTCACAGTGTTATGCAGCGGTCACTGCTATATAATTCCAAGAAATTTTCATCATCCCACAATAAGCTCAAACCTATAGGTAGTCAGGATTTCAGTATCTGAAAACTACTATTTTGCTTTATATTTTAATGATTATTTTGGACATTTCATGTGGAAGGAAGCACAAGTGACTGCATATTTGTATCGAGCTTCTTTAACACAGAGGAGTATTTTTAAGGTTCATCCTTATAACACATGTCAGAATTTTATTCCTTTTTTGCTACAGTTAATGGAAGCATCATATATTGTTTATTCATCTATCAGTTGATGGAGATATGGGTAGCTTTCACCATTTTAAAAAGAACACATAAAAACATGTCTGACCCTATGAAGTGTTAATAAGTATATTACACTGTTGATGGTAATAAAAAAAGATACAATGACTTTGAAAAAAAAAAAGAAAAAATAGCCATTGGGAGCCACAGATTCAGGATGCTGGCACCAAGCCCCAGTGACAACCCTTGTGAAGAGAGAGAGAGAGAGAGAGAGAGAGAGAGAGATAAAGAGAAAAAAATGATGGATTATATTGCACCAAAGTAAAAGACTCTGGGGGGGGGGGTAACAGGTCCAAAAAAAGATGACAGAGAACCAGTGGGAGTTGTATTGTTATGTGGAAAAATGAGAAATGTTATGCATGTACAAACTATTGCATTTACTGTTGAATGTAAAACATTAATTCCCCACTAAAGAAATTTAAAAAAATAATGGATTAATTATGGTATATCTATACAATGGAATAACACAAAAAATGCAAGTAACAAACATTGATGCATATAAAAACATGGACTGACTCAGAAATCAATAAACTAAGTAGAAAAAACCCTAATGCTATAAAAATTATATATTATATGATTAAATTATATTTTAAAATTTCAAATTAACATAAGATGATTAAAAGTAAATCAAATGTTGTCTGGGTATGTAGTTAGAAAGAAGAATTTGGATAGGGATAGATAACATAATGGTTATACACAGAGACGTCTATGCCTGAGGCTCAAAAGCCCTGGGCTCAGTCCCCTTCACCACCATAAGCCAGAGCTCAACAGTGCTCTAGTAAAAATAAGAAGAGAGAGGAGGAGGAGGAGGAGAAAAAGAAGAAGAAGGAGGAGGAGGAGAAGAAGAAGAAGAAAAAAAAGGAGGAAGAGGAGGAGGAGATTGCCAAGAGCCATAAAAGGCTTAGTATAGTTTTATTTTGTTTCCACTATGGCTTCTTATATATAAACATTCCTATTTCAGTTAAGTCATCCCTACTGATAGATCTAGAATCATTCCCCTTACCTGAGTTTTATCTGTCTCATTTATCTTTTTATTTTCCCCACAGCATTTAATGCCAAAAGATAATTTATATATGTGTTTGCTTATTGACTATTCTCTCACAGAATACACATACCATTAAAACAGGAAATGGAACAGTATATAGATATCTGAGTATTTCCATGGTTTAGCAAAATTAGTTTTGTGGCAAACATTCAAGACTAAGCATTGCTAATAATCAAAATAATTTAGGAATTATTTATAGGAAAAAAACTTACGTACTCCTGTAGTTGACAACTACTTTGAGTATCTATATAACTGGTTATTAACAAGGATTTGCAATGTGTTGTTTGATTATAGCTCATTTCAAACTATGAAAAGAGATAACCTGGTCCTGAGAGAGGGTAAGATGGCAGCAGTGAGAGAGGTGTGTTAGCTACAAGACAGACATGACTGCATCTGAGGTAGAACAGGGTGTAAGGAGATTGGGTAGTAGCACACTTGGTTGACTGCACATGTTATTTGGTGTAAGAAAAAAAGGTTGATAACTTGTAGGACTGAGGATTGCAATGATTAAGAATGTGGAGGACACAGAGCTATGTAGTGTGGCTTAACTAGTTAGAAAGTACAATGTCTTACAAGCCAAGAGAAGACACATGATTTTGGTAAGGTGGACAGATGACTTTGGCAAGGAGGGATCTAATCACTGTAGTTTGCTCTATGTTTGCCTCTATCAGAATAGCAGATATTATATATTTCTTGTGTTGACAAAAGTGGGCAATCTTTAGTCTTCTAAGTTTTCTTCTAAGGAATCCTGGCCTTAGGCTGTTAAGATTTTCCTCCTGTCCAGAAGTGAGGTGTTCCACGGGTCAGTCATCAACAATATGTCTTAGGACTGAATCTTTAAGTCACATGAGTTTGCTTACTCTAACAGACCAAATTGCCCATCTATTGGTCACTGATACCAGAGGGCTCTGTGCAGATAGCCAACATCATACTCAACAAAGAGAAACTTGAAGCAGTCCTTCTATATTCAGGTATAGCCATGGCTGCTCAATGACTACATTAGGATCAACATAGTTTTGGAAATCCTAAACATCGCGGTCAAGAGAAGATCAAAGGAGCAATATAGTAAGTATACAAAATTAGCATACAAAAACCAGTGACATTTCTCTATGCAATCAACAAGTTGGAAGAAGTGGGAAACCAAGAAAATGCCTAAAATTGCCAAAACAATCTTGAGGAAAAGAAACATCACACTCACAGATCTCAAACCATATTATAAGGCCATCATCATCAAAACGGCCGTGTGCTGGAACAAAAATAAGCACATAGACCAGTGGAACAGAATTAAAAGCCCATAACTAAACCCCCATACCTATGGACATCTAATTTTTGGTTAAGGGCTCCAAAATATTAAATGGAAGAAGTAGGCTCTCTTCAATAAATGGTGCTGGGAAAACTGGGTTGAAATATGCAGAAGAATGAAACTGAACCACTTTATCTCACCAGAAACAAAATTCAGCTCCAATTGGATCAAAGGCCTGGTTGTTAGACCAGAAACTATCAAATACATAGATAAAAAATTGATGGAACACTTTCCCTCTTAAACCTCAATGACATATTTGATTATACAAATCCAATTGCAAGGAAGACTAAAACAAAAACAAATCAATGGGACTACATCAAATTGAAAAACTTCTGCACAGCAAAAGAAACCATCACTCAAAAAAAGAGAACCCTTTTTTTTGAGAATAGGAGAAGATCTTCACATGCTATACATCAGACAAGAGGCGAATAACCAAAATATACAAAGAGCTCAGCAACTTAGCAACAAAAAAGCAAATGACCTCATCCAAAAACAGCCAGAGGATATGAACAGAACATTCACTACAGAAGAGTTCCAAAAGGCTAACAAACACATAAAAATTGCTCCAGGTCACTGATTGTCAGAGAAATGCAAATCAAGACAACATTGAGATACCACCTCACTCCTGTGAGAATGGCATACATTAAAAAGAACAGCAGCAACAAATGCTGGGGAGGTTGTGGGGACAAAGAAACTCTTCTGAACTGCTGGTGAGAATGTACATTGGTCCAGCCTCTGTGGAGAGCAGTCTAAAGAACTCTCACTAGGCTAAGCATGGACCTTCCATATGACCCAGGAATTCCTCTCCTAGGGATATTTCCCATGGAATCCATAACACCCAACCAAAAAGATATGTGTAAACCTATGTTCATAGCATCAAAATTCCTAATAGCTAAAACCCAGGAGCAACCCAGGTGCCCAACAACAGATAAATGGCTGAGAAAGATTTGATATATATATAATGCAGCTTTTTAAGAACAATGAACTCACCTTCTTCTGACCCATCTTAGATGGAGCTAAAAGTATTTATGTTAAGTGAGCTAAGTCAGAAAGACAAAGACAAGTATGAGATGATTTCATTCATAAAGAGAAGTTGAGAAGGAAGAACAGAATGGGAAACTCAAAGCAGGATCTGACTGAGTTTGGAGTAGGGCACCAAAGTAAAAATCTGTGGGTGGAGGGTGAGAGTAGATGTTCAGCTTAAGTGGGGGGTGGGGGAGAGGATGGGATGGGACACAGTCTTTTGGTGGTGGGAATGGTATTTATGTACATTCCTATTAACTTATAGTCATAAAAATCACTAATTAATATGAGAAGGGAAAAATTGATTGAATGTCTCAAACTTTTTAATGCACAGACAAATAGGCTGTCTTTGAAATTTTGACATTCCTAAAAGCTTAGACCAGGAGAGCAGAAGCAATCAATGGTGTTACTTTATAAAATACAGATATATATATATATATATATATATATATATATATACATACATATATATATATATTAAAAGTACAAATTATGGTGAGGTTGTGTATGATACAGCAAATCCTAACAATGAGATTTTCAAAGTCAACCCAATTACCAAATAATTTGATTATAGCAATAACTATCTATTGCCTTCTTAAACCCTAAGACAGGAGGAACCTCCTTCTTCCTCTATAAAGCCCAAATTTCCTCCAGTCCTGGAACCTCTATGGTGGGGCTCATTTTCCAGGATGCTTCTCTTAATTCATATCAACTGACACTGCATCTGCTGATCCAACCTATTCAATGCAATGAGTACCACCTCAGCATGCTGCACTTCAGACTGTGTCTAGAAACGTCAGGCATGGAAAGGCAACTCTTCAGCATCATTATTTGGGTGAGATCTTTCCTTTCTTATAGGACTCCTTAATTCCATTTCACGTGGTTCACTTCCTAACAAAGCCTCAAAACCTAGATATAGACCAGGTCCCATGAGATAGGGCAAGTGTCCACATGTAACCATAAATTAAGGTAAAATATATACCTGAAAGCAAAAGTGCACAACAGTTTTTAGTGAGTCAATAAATAAAGCAATCAAGTAGAAAGACATCTTAAAGTACCTAATGAAATAGTTTCTACTTAGACCTAGGTACCCTCCTCACCTTCTTCCTATTACACTTTCCTCACTCACTCCAAAGCTAACCTTATCAAAGTAAAGACTACAAAAGCTGAATAAGGGCAAGAGACAGGCATACTTTAAGAATGACTCTTCAGTCACTATCAGACCACCCCATCAGCTGGGGCCCTAGTCGGGGAGTCCTAGGATTTCCACACAGACACGATGTGCCTAGACCTCAAATAGATCCATATCTTCATTATCACTGGTCATCTCCATCAGGAACAACATAAAGGACCCCTTTCAGGGTCCCCATAGTACCTTGCCTTCAGTGTGGATCAACAATAGTAGAGAATGTTCCATCCTCTGAAGGGGGGTTGGGTAACATACTCTATCACCTGAGGAATATAGGTCCTGAAATTGGTACAATTCAGAATGTTCCTACCTATGACCACAGAATGCAAGCTTGGATCTACAGGGATGCAGAGGTTACATAGGCTCCTGTGCTTAATATGGACCTTAATATAGTAACTCAAACAACCCAGATGCCCAATGGCAGATGAATGGCTAAGGAAGTTGTACTATATTATGAAATAATCTCTCAAATATAGCTGTCAAAATATTAAGATTATCTCTTTTGCAAAATCTTAGTCAAACTTGAAGATACCATGTTGAGTAGGATAAACCAGAAAGTGAAAAACCAGTATGGGAGGACCTCATTCATTGGTGGAACTTAAAAAGTACAGTAAGGTAAACATGAGGTAAATTGGTATTGTACCAAGCAAAGGACTGTAGGTAAGTAGGCATAGTGATGGGATGAGGGGGACATTGCAGTCCTAGTGTATGACAGGGCAGGAGGCCCTAAATTGAGGGAGCAAGTCTGCCAGCCACCTAACAAAGGGAGATGAGAGGTGGTACCTATGTGTCAAAGATTGCACTGTAAACTACTTCCAATAAAAAAAGCTATTAAAGATCATTGATCAATATAATCAATATCAGATGTATTTTTTTGAGAAAGCATATACTTAACTTGATAGAAAGCTGCTTTATTTAAATTACATTCTTTTTTTTAAATGTAAATAGGGAACTCATTGACTATTATTGCAAAAGGTATATAGCTCTGGTAACCTGAACCACAACATACTCTATAAAGATATCAGCTCTCCTAAACTTTTCTTTTGAACTATTATGAGATATTTATTCTTAAAACTCACATTGGTATCATTTGAAAAATTATCAAATATTCACTCATCTTTGTGAACTTTATTATTTATTTATGTGTCTAAATCAGACACTTTGAGTGAAATTGCAATAAACTATATAATTATCTGACAAGAAGTGATATCTTTATGATGTTAAAATATCTTGTTAAAGTTGGTATTTATTTGTAGGTATTTAATATTTTGTCTCCTTGAATATTTTTTTTAATTGTCACCAGGGTTATCGCTGGGGCTCAATGCCTGCTTGATGAATACACTGGTGGATGGTGGCCATTTTTTTCTTCTTTTCGTTTTTCTTTCCTTTTCTCTAAATTAGCAGAGCAGAAACAAATTGAGATGAGATAGGGAGATAGAGAGAGGGGGAGAGACAAAGAGACACCTGTAGCATTTACTTCACTGCTCATGAAGCATCCCCTGTGGTGAGAGCAGGGGATTGAATCCAGGTGCTTGCTCACAGGGATGTGTATGCCCGGCTGTTTGCACCACCACCCAGTCTCTCTCTGAATGTTTTAAACATGTGTTTCTCTAACTAATAAAAGTATTGACTTATTAAAAAGATTCATAGATGCATTTGTATTTATTTCTTTGGTAGGTTAGAGAGAAATTGAGAGAGAAAAGCAGTAGAGGAAGAGAGACACTTGTAGCACCACATCACCATTCTTGAATTTTCACCCTTGTAGGTGGGACGGGGGGCTTGAATCCAGGTCCTTGCCCATTGTAATATGCTAGCTCAACTAGGTGCATTACCATCAAGACTCTGAAAGTATTGTGAGTTATCCTATGGTTTTGTTGCTAGTATAAAGAAACTTTTTAAAAAATTACTAACAGAGCCAAGTGGTGGTGCACATGGTTGAGTGAACGTTACAATGTGCAAGGATGCAGGTTCTAGCCCCCATCCTCACCTGCAGGGGGAAAGCTTTGCGAATGGTGAAGCAGTGTTGCAGGTGTCTTTGTCTCTCTCCCTCTCTATCACCCCTGTCCCTCTTGATTTCTGACTGTTCATATTCAATAAATAAAGATAATAATTTTTTAAAAATTACTAACATCTGCTTTATTAATTTCTCTTATGCTGAGCTCCACCTCAAATTCTTATTTTGTTCTACTAGTAGATTTTACCTGAATTATTTTGATTTGCTATCAAATCACCTAGGAACAATAATTATTACAGCTATTTATCTTTCCATTAAAATAACTTTTCTCAGTTAGTTATAATTAATCAGAATTGCCAAACAATGTATAATATTCATAGGGATATAAATCATCTTATTTGTATTGGGCTTCTGTATATTATATGATTTTTTAAATTTAGTGTAGAAAATTTTCTTATATTCCTATTTTATATGGAATTTTCCTTTAATCACTACTTATTTTCATCAAATGTTTTTTAATGCCTTTACTTCTAAAATCATGTGATTTTTCTTTGAAATTGTATTTAGAATAATGAATAATGTTGGCATGCCTTTTTTCTCCCTTTTGTAGTACCAGGGAATGAGGCCATGAAACTATACACACAGACACCACAACCAAGCTGTCTCCACAAACAATTTTCTCTATCCTTTGTTTTTGAAAGACACAGAGAGGAGGAAAATGAGAACTACTCAACTATCATCCATGGATTTTCCCTGGTGCTGTCCATGATACTCTCTTGTGGCTCTATGGTTCAAATGAAAGATTTTAAGCATGGTAAAGCCCATATTCCTCTACGTGAGATATCTCCTGGCCCAAATAGATAGTGTTTTAAACAGAAAAGTAAAAACAATAGTTCTAATACCGACACGTACAAATAGAGTTTGGAAAGGCTCTGGTTCAGTGGTGGTTCTTACAAACTCAGTCATTTCACAACACCCCTAAAAATCAGTCTTTCTTTGCCTGCCCTATGTGTATGCAAAGTAACATCCTCCAGTCAGGCAGACCATAGACTCACTCTTGACCCACATTTCACATTTCCCCCTCCTCTGTAGATTATTCTTCCTAGACACTTATTCCCAAATACTCCCATCCATTGATTTATTTAATTCATCAATAAACCTACCAATTTGGCCAGAAACAACTAATGATTTATGATATTTTATATTGCTCTCACACCTCCAAAACACTTTTTACATCTCAACTAGAAATGGAATATGACATTTTGTTTTAAAAGACTTCAACACTATCATAAATGAGATGTTTCCAATTTTCTTAAAATGGCACATAAGACTTGCATGGTCTGCCTGATCAGCCCTTCCAATCTCTGCTTCCATTACCTTGCATGCAGTCCATACAGGGAAATCAAGTATACTAGTTTCCCCTTCATACTCATTATAACCTCAAACACCCCCATTGCCGTTGCAAATGTTCTGTCTTCAATCTAACTAGTGAGCTTACTGCCTACTCTCTTCTCCCAACAGCCTCCTCTTTGGCTAACTTGTGTCCTTCCCTCAACTAAATCTTTCCTAATTAACACCCTCATAGGATGAGCTACTCTTAGACCATCAGCTTAGTCACTATCCTCCCCTTCTTTATTTCATCTCTGAATCCTCAGTATTTGGAACAGCATTTTCATAATATGGTGATTCAATTGGGTTTGAAGGCATAATTTGAAATTTTAGATGAATACAAATTGAATTTAGCAATGCAGGTGCTGATTTGTAAGTTAATAAAAAAAAGGTCAAAGCAGAAAAAGCTTTAATATACTTCACTGTAATTACTCCAAATGTTATACTAAAATCAAGACACATTTAGAATAAACCTGGAGGAAGCAATCAATAATATGAGGACTCTGAACAACAGCATGTGGTGAGATTTTCAAGATCTCCCAGATCCAGGGAAGACTGAAATCATAGTTATAGGAATTTAGATTAGTTAGACTAGAGAAGCAAAATAATAGAGGTCTTAAGATATTTGTTTTATGTACAGTCTTCAACTTAGCTTACAAGAAGAAAAAAATAGAATCCCAAATCACATAATAAAGAGTAAATTCTCACTTCAGGGGAAAAAAAGATAGAAGGAAATTTCTTCTATAGAACAAAATTCATAGTAACAGGACAACAGTAGTTCCTTAGCTTCCCCCAGTGTTTTTGAGAGTTTTGTGTGGAGTCTGTAGCTATATGGAATTATTCTGAGCATTGCAGAACACTTAGCATCTCAGGTTCATGCTATTCATTATAAATTAGGACATTTATAAAATTGTAAAGATATATGTGAGATATTTTAACACATTTTTAATTTTCTCAGTAATGAAGCACAACGGAAATTGCCGTTCCTATGTTATGAAGAAATTGAAACTCCGTACCAGTAAGTCTATATTTTTAATTCGATTGTCTCTTTGTATAACTGATAGCAGAACATTTAAGGTTTTCTTAAGAACGATACGGCTTTTTTCAGCTAAGAGAGGCATTGTGTTAAGTTTTTGGAATGCTGACAATTGGTTTCACTTCCATTTCTTTCAGTGTTCATACCATTCATAGTCTGGCTCCTTGCTCCCACACAAAATCTCCCTATGGTAAATCTACCACATTGAGAGGAACTAGTTTTATGCTCCATTCATGTATTTAAATATATAATTCTGTTCTTTTTAAAAAATATATTTATTTTTACTAGATAGAAAGAAATTGAGGTGGGAGAGAGGGCTAGAGAGGGGAAGAGACAGAGACACATGAAGCCCTATGTCACCACTTGTGAAACTTTCCCCCTGCAGGTGGGGACCAAGGGCTTGAAGGTAAGTCCTTCCACACTATAGTGTGTGTGAGTAATCAGCTGTGCCACCACTTGGCCCCTTTCCATTCATTTCTGCTTTCATCTGTCTCACTGCAAAAAAAAAACCCCCAAAAAACCCTTATAATTCAAAATAAATCAAGTAGTTTAAAGAGAGAGAAGTTGCCAAAGTTCATAAAGCAAATGAAGATGAAATCAAATCTATGTCAGCACTGAAATCAATAAAAAGGGGATAAAGGGAGACATATTTTCTTTCTGTGAAAGGAAATATTTATAGGTTATTTATAAACATGCTCTTAGAAAATATCTTAATATTGATTGACAATTACAAAAGCCCAATAAAATTCTGGTACTTTATTACCATGAAATATAACTATATAATATTCTATGAAAATAATGCTATATCTTCATTTATTGAACAAGAAAGAAGTGAGACAACATGCTATATTATGATGCTTAAAACTTCACAAATCATGGATGGGAGAGATAATTTCTTCATGTATGCAAAATGAGGTCATTATCATTTGTGCTATACAAGATATGGATTAGTAATATGTACAGATACTTAGAATATTTTCCTGAACTTTGAAAATTTTCTATGAACTTTGTTTACTGCTATTATGAAGGATTTGTGAAATTCCAGATCTACCTTGTGTTGTCTTGTGAAAGTCATTTTATTTCTCTAGATTTGTTTTCTTGTCAATAAATAATAATATGAAGTCAATTCAGAAAGTATACCTTTATAAACGCAAATTATCATAGCAGTTTACCTGCTTAAATCTGCAGCAGTTGAATTTCTTCAAGGCATCAAAAGTGAGGGGCTCAATAACTGGTTGCATAGATCCCTTTGAATATTACATAATGTTTGTTTTACATCGTTTTCTGACACCCAAGCAACAGTTATTTTTAGTTCTTCCTTGAATTAATAGGTTAGTTTAACACCTTATGACAATTGTTCAGGATTTAGTCTTTGCAACTACCCACCAAGGAACATAAAGTGCAGAGTAGCTATCATAGTTCTGTTCACTTAATGAGAAGGGGAAGGAGATAATCACAGCAAGTACAACACGTTCAGAGCTTTAGAATATTCAAATTGTTGATCTTCTAAGAGACTTGCTCATAAAATGTCTGCTTTATGTCTTAATCTAAGGCAGCGTTTTTCTGCAAAATCTACACTCCAATTGCTACATTTTATCCTGTCAGCTGCTTCTTTGGGATCTTGTCTAATAAAATATACAAGTTGTCATTTCCTATTGTATTCATTATCACTAAAAGCACTTCACGATCTCATTTGGTGATAAGAGGTGTCTACTCAATTTGGAAAATGATAGGAAATCTGTGTTTTAAGACATGCTTGTCAACCACCTGTGCTTCCACAGTATTAGGAAAGTCTAACTCACAAATGTGACTTTGATAAATCAGTCCCATGTATCATTCTAGTCAACCAAAATAATGACTTCAAAAAGGGTAGAATTTATATCTGATCAGTTTACTAAGTCAATAAATTATTCTAGAAGTCATTGGCTATATTTCAATAAAAATTATTTTTCTAATAAAATTCAGATAATACGCATATGAAAATTACTTTTCAGTTAACATAGCATAACTCTTTCCCACAAAAGAACTATAATACTGGAATTTTTTTTGAGATCAGGAGAGTTTCTAAAATAAAACTACTTTTTGAAAGACTCTAAGTAAGGAACTGGAAAGGGTAATTTTTTTCCTTATAAAAGTATTATGCTAGAAGAAGGTTTGAGTGTGTGTGCGTGTGCGTGTGCATGTGCGTATGAGAGAGAGAGAGAGAGAAAGAGAGAGAGAGAGAGATGGAATAAAGTGTCAAAGAAATGGGGACAAAAAACTTTTCTCCAAACTGAAGGAAGTTTGACATAAGGGGCTGGGAGATCTTTACCCAGTATAGCAGTACTTAAGGCCTTAGATCAAACCACAGCTGTGAAATGTTCCAGGCTCTCTTTCTATTTCTCTCTCAAGAAAATAAATTAATGTTACAAAAAGAAAAATATCCAACCAAGTATAATAATTATCAAAAACAATACAGTAGAAATTCTGGAATTAAAAGTGCAACACTTAAAATTATTTTCAAAAATCAATCGAAATACTCAAAGATTTGAACATGAAAAATCAGTAAGCAAAAGAGCTCACCTGGATACTGTACCTGTCTGTCATGCCTACTAGGCAGCTTTTGATTTTACAGTATGTGAATATTAATAACTTTCCCTACATTTCAGATATTATAAAACATTCCTCAAATATTTTTGCCTACTTTTATCTTTTCTCTCAATTCCTGTAGTATACTTGACAATGTTCTATTGAGTTCCAAGATAGTACAGTTCTTTTATTAAATTTTATTTATGTTTCTTAGTAAAAAAAAACAAAAAACAAAAAAACAAAACTCACTACCCCAGTCCCTTTGTTGCTGTAGTTTCTCTTACTGGACTGACTTTTTTTTTTTTTTAGAGAGAAACAGAGGAAAAGAAGGAAAGATACCACAGTACCACCGCTTCCTCCAGTGTGCTGGAGACCTGGTGCTGCTATGTATCTCGGGATCCTACTGAGACAATTACCATTCAAATTCTTAAAAGCAATGTAAGTAAAGTGACTCATCACTTATATAATAATATCAATAATTCAAGCAACTGGTTTCTTATCAGAAACCATGCAGGCTAGAAGTCAGTGAGAGGTTATAATAAATCTTTGAGAAAAACCAAACAAACAAAACCTTCCAAGTAATTTGTACCAGGAAAAACTAATCTTTAAAAGATAAAGGAGAAATTAGACATTCCAAAGTAAAGGGAGTATGATGCTATCTCATTTCCCACAGAAATAATTAGAGGAGAAAATGTAATAACTAGACAGTAACTTGATTCCAGTACAGAAATAAAACAAATGAAGGTAACTGTATTGGTAGATATTAATATAGATATATCTTTATTTCTAGTTATTTTTCTCCTTTCTGAAGCAATTCACAACTTTATGAGGTAAATTAATCTTTGCCAATGGGCATACAAGATATGAGTTCCCACATGACTGTATGTCTAATTTTAGACAAGGAAGTCCAAACTATTAAATGAAGAGAGTCTTTTCAACTAATGGTGTAAAAAGTGGGTTGAAATGTGCAGAAGAATGAAACTTATTTCACCACACACAAAAGTAAACTCCAAATGGATCAAGGACTTGGATGTTAGACTGGAAACTATTAAATACTTAGAGAAAAACACTGGCAGAACTCTTTTCCATCTAAGTTTATAGGTATCTTCAATGACACAAGTCTAATTGTAAGAAACACAATAAGAAAAATAAGCAATGGGACTATATCAAATTGAAAAGCTTCTGCACAGCAAAGAAACCACCACTCAAACAAAGAGACTCCTTAAAGAATGGGAGAAAATCTCTACATACCATATATCAGACAAAGGCTAATAACCAAAATATACAAAAAGCTCATCAAACTCAGCAGAAGCAATAACAACAACAAATGATACCATCAAAAAATTGACACCATCCAAAAACAGAGAAAGGACCTGAACGGAATATTCACTTAAGCAGACATCCAAAAGGCCAACAGATATGAAAAAATGCTTCAAGTCATTGATCGTTTGAGATACCACTACTCCTGTGAGAATGTCATACATCAGAAATAATAGTAACAACAAATGCTGGAGAGGTTGTAGGGGGAACTCTTCTATACTGCATGTGAGAATGTGAATAGATTCAACCACTTTGGAGAGCAGTTTGGAGAACACTCATAAGGCTAAAAATGGACGTATTCTATGACCCTGCAATTTCTTTACTGGGGATATAGCCTAAGGATCCATACACACTCATCCAAAAAGATCTGTGTATATCTATGTACATAGCAGCACCATTTTACATATCCAAAACCTGGAAGCAACAACAGATGAGTAGCTAAGAAAATTGCGGTATTTATACACAATGTATTATTTCTCAGCTATTAAGAATGCTGAATTCACCTTCTTAACCTCCCAGAAAGAGAAGGGCGCATATGGAATGATCTCATTCACAGACACAAGTTGATAAATAAGAACAGAAAGGGGAAATACAAAGTAGAACTTGGACTGAGTTTGGTATATTTTACCAAATTAAAGGACTCTGGGAGTGAGACAGTGGGGGGGAGAAGGGGCAGTTCAGGTATTAATGCATGATAACGGAGAAAGACTAGAATGAGAGTGTTTTGAAGAAAACTGAGGAGTTTTACACATGTACCAACAACTGTATTCACTGTAAACTATTAATCTCCCTCCAACACAATGTACTGTGCATGCAAATAATAGTAGAAAGGGGTTAGGAAAAAATGAATCAATATACAAGAAAAGTTTTTATATAATTAACACAGCAAACACGCTCTTCATTTAAGTAAAATTGCCATTGTCTAACATACCAATTATAACTCCTAGGGTGACCACTAAACATGCTTCTGAAAATATAAGAAGTAATAAAGCAAATTTTATGTTATAATAGAAGATACATGTGTAACACAAAAGAATAAATGAACAAGAAAACACACGCAACAGCAAATGAGTAGGAAATTAGAAGATGTATATTCTACTTCATCAATAGTTACAGTAAATTTAAGTGGCTAAATACTTCTAAAGATAGATAATAAACTAGAGCCAACAATGTGTAGCATATAATGAGCACATTTAGATTCATAAAAGCAAATAGGCAGAAAGAAGGAATTGAAAACAACTATACTACTCAAATATTAGACAAAGGAAACTCCAAACACATAAAACAATATAATAATACACTAAGGAAAACTGACATAAGTGACAAGGTAATTTAAACTAACAGTTGTTGCTTTAAAACTTCATTTTCAATAATAAAAAGAGCTAAACAGAAAAATCAATAAGGACATAGAGGACTTGAACAACATTATGAACCAATTTTACATAATAGATATTTATAGACTCTCTTCATCCTAAAATGCCAGAATTCACATTCTTCTCAAGTGTGCTTAGAACCTTCTCCTGGACAGGTCATATGTTGGTAAGTGAAGAAGTCTCAATTAATTTAAAAGAATAGAGATCACACAAAATATGATTTCCATGTATAATAGACTAAAATTATAAATCATTAAGAAATTATAAATTAAAAGTACTTATGAATTTAAAACAATCACAACACCTATGGACATCTAGTCTTTGATAAGGGGGCCCAAAGTATTAAATAGAAGACGGATGCTCTCTTCAATAAATGTTGCTGGGAAAACTGGGTTGTAACATGCAGAAGAATGAAATTGAACCACCTTATCTCACCAGAAACAAAAATCAACTCCAAATGGATCAAAGACCTGGATGTTAGATCGGAAACTATCAAATACCTAGAGGAAAACATTGGTGGAACACTTTCCCACCTAAACCTCAAGGGCATCTTTGATGAAACAAACCCAACTGCAAGGAAGACTAAAGCAGAAACAAACCAATGGGACTACATGAAATTCAAAAGCTTCTGCACAGCCAAAGAAACTATCACACAAACAGACCCCTCACAGAATGGGAGAAGATCTTCACATGCCATACATCAGACAAGAGACTAATCACCAAAATATACAAAGAGCTCAGCAAACTTAGCACCAAAAAAGCAAAGGACCTGATCCAAAAATGGGCAGAGGATATGAACAAGACATTCACTACAGCAGATATCCAAAAGACTAACAAACACATGAAAAACTGCTCCAGGTCACTGATTGTCAGAGAAATGCAAATAAAGACAACATTGAGATACCACCTCACTCCTGTAAGAATGGCATACATTAAAAAGGACAGCAGCAAAAAATGCTGGAGAGGCTGTGGGGACAGAGGAACCCTTCTGCACTGCTGGTGGAAATGTAAATTGGTCCAGCCTCTGTGGAGAGCAGTCTGGAGAACTCTCACAAGGCTAGACATAGACCTTCTATATGACCCAGTAATTCCTCTCCTGGGGATATACCCCAAGGACTCCATGACACCCAACCAAAAAGAGGTGTGTACTCCTATGTTCATAGCAGCACAATTCATAATAGCTGAAACCTGGAAGCAACCCAGGTGCCCAACAGCAGATGAGTGGCTGAGAAGCTGTGGTATATATACACAATGGAATATTATGCAGCTATTAGAACAATGAACCTTCTCTGACCCATCTTGGATGGAGCTAGAAGGAGTTATGTTAAGTGAGATAAGTCAGAAAGATAAAGATGAGTATGGAATGATCCCACTCATCAACAGAAGTTGAGAAAGAAGAACACAAAGTGAAACTAAAAGCAGGATCTGATTAAATCTATAGTATGGCACCAAAGTAAAAACTCTGTGGTGAGGGGGAGGGTGGACATTTGGCTTCCCTGGGTGGAGAGGGGGGGTATTGCAGGGATGGGTGGATGGGTGGGATGGGACACAGTCTTTTGGTGGTGGGAATGGTGTTTATGTACACTCCTATTAAAGTGTAGTCATATAAATCACTATTTAATTAATATGAGAGGGGAAAAATTGATCATATTTCTCAAACTTTTTAAAACACAGACTGAGACTTTTTAATACATAGGCTGAGTCTTTGATATGTTGACTCTCTCAAAAGTCTAGACCAGGTAGAAAAGAAGCAAACAGTGGCACAAGATGTTGGGTATTATACAGCAAAACTTAACAAAGGTACTTTTCAAAGTTAACCCAATTACCAAATAATGTGATGATAACAATAATTATCATTGTCTTCTTGAACCCTAAGGCAGCAGGAACCTCACATTTCCACTAGAGAGCCTGTATTTCCCACAGTCCTGTTTCTTTCAATCCATATCAAGTAATATTGCATCCACCGATCGCAGCCTAATCAAAGCAACAAGTGCCACCCCAGCATGCTTCACTTCAGACTGTGTGCAGAGACTTCAGGTGTGGAATGACAACCCTTCAGCGTCATCACTCAGGTGAGACCTTTCCTTTCATAGTATTCCCTAATTCCATTCCAGGTGGTCTACTCCCTAATAAAGTCCCCAAACCTAGATAGAGACCAGGTCCCCTGAGATAGAGCATATGATCACATGTGTCCATAAAACAGGGAAAAATATACACCTGAAAGCAGAAGTACACAAGAGTCTGCAGTGAGTACCCCCTCCCAACACTTCATCTGCACTATTCCAGCCTTTAGGTCCATGATTGTTCAAAAATCTGTTTGGCTTTGTATGCTAACTCTCTTTCCAGCAGCCAGTTTCTGGATGCTAGTATGATGCCGACCAGACCTCCCTGGACTGATGACCCCACCAATGTGTCCTGGAGCTCCACTCCTCCAGAGACCCACCCTACTAGGGAAAGAGAGAGGCAGTCTGGGAGTATGGGTCGACAAGTCAACACCCATGTTCAGTGGGAAAGCAATTACAGAAGCCAGACCTTTCACCTTCTGCAACCCACAACAACCATAGGTCCATACTCCCAGAGGGATAGAGAATGGGAAAGCTATCAGGGGAGGGGTGGGGATATGGAGATCGGTGGTGGGAATTGTGTGGAGTTGTACCCCTCCTATCCTACGATTTTGTTAATGTCTCCTTTCTTAAATAAAAAAATATATATTCTAGTCTGAAAAAAAAATCACAAATAACCAGTGAGACAAAGATTAAATAAAGATTGTTAGAAACTACTTTTAGGGGCAGGGTGGTGGTACACTTGGTCAAGTTCACATAAATGTTAGTAAATCAAAACCAACCTAAAATTAGAAACTGAAGATATTGTAAGTTTGACATAATACATATGGTAACCATAAAACAAAATATAGCTCAGAGACCATCAGGAACCAGATACATAGTATGCAGCCCTATACATACAATTATTAACTGACCTCGGGGTCAATAGCAACAATAGCAACACAATAAGCAATCAATAGTAACACAATAAGAATAACAGACATTAACATACCACTCTCAGAAAGAGATAGATCATCAGAACAAAGAATCAATATGGAAACAGAAGCCTTGAATGAAATCATGGAAGAAACGAACTTAACAAATATATCCAGAAGCTTTCATCTGCAAAGAAAAGAATACACATTCTTTTCAAGTGCACATGGCACTTGACCATGTGTTGGGATACCAAGACAACCTTAGTAAATATATGAACACTGAGATCATAAAAAAATGTGTTTTTTTTCCCCCATGAAGCATGAGATAGAAATCAACCAAATAGGGAGTCGGGCTGTAGCGCAGCGGGTTAAGTGCAGGTGGCGCAAAGCACAAGGACCGGCATAAGGATCCCGGTTCGAACCCCGGCTCCCCACCTGCAGGGGAGTCGCTTCACAGGCGGTGAAGCAGGTCTGCAGGTTTCTATCTTTCTCTCCTCCTCTCTGTCTTCCCCTCCTCTCTCCATTTCTCTCTGTCTATCCAACAACGACAACAACAATAATAACTACAACAATAAAACAACAAGGGCAACAAAAGGGAATAAATAAATAAATAATAAATATTTAAAAAGAAATCAACCAAATAAGAAAAAAAATACCTCCAAGACATGGAGCCTATGTTTTAGAATAGCATCCAGGCCACCAAATAAATCAAAAGATTATTTAAAATCTACCTGGAGAATAACAAGAATGAAAAGACCAGCTATTAGATCATATGGCATGTAACAAAAGCAGTCCTAAGCTACAGAAGTTAGATAAGGGCAAGAGACTGGCTCACTTAATAATGTCCCTTTTTGCCAATATCACGCCACCTCATCATCTGGAGCCCTAGTCAAGAAATCCTTGGATTCCCACACAAACATGATGGGCCTAGACCTCTAATGCATCCCTCTCTCCACCACCACTGGCCACTTTCATCAAGAACATCATCATAAGCCCTCTCATAGGCCTTCCTTAGTCCTTGCCCTCACCATAAAGCAGTGATGATAGGGACTGCCCCAGTCTCTGAAGGGAGGCTGGGGTGTCCTGTCCTACCACTCAATGAAGACTGGTCCTGAAATGAGTGCAGTCTGCAATGTTCCCAGCTGTGACCATGAGGTGTGAGCTCAAACCAATAGGGTTTTAGAGGTTACAAGGCTCTGGTGCTAAACATAAGTGTATATATGGGCCCTGTCTTGGTGGATAGAGATAAATAATTGTATCCACAGAATTATTTCAACAACTACTCACTGCCCTAATCCAACTTTCTAGCCCTTTTCTCTACTCTGACACCATTTTCTCATGCAAGATTTCTATCCAGCTTCATGTTAGCTATCAAACTCAAGCAGTACTACCATAGTTGTGGATCCCTAGAAACATGCCTACAATGAATGGTCTTCAGGCTTTCTTTCCCCCTAAGATCCCTAACCTTGCCTGCTGTTACTACTTTTTGGTTCCTGTTTTTGTCTCACTTTACATCCTACCACTCTTCCAGAAAATATAAGAAAGGGGATCACTTCCAAATGCTGCCTATAAGACTAATATCACATTAATTCCTAAAGCAGGAAAAAAAATATTCCAAAAAAGTAATTATAGAACTAAAACCTTGATGAATAACGATGCAAAGATTCTCAACAAAATCTTGGCAAATCAAATTCAATAACATATCAAGAGAATAATTCACCAAACATTGGTTATTCAATTGGATGGCCAAATACAGAAAATAAAACTAGATCATCTAGCATCATGTGTTAAAATCAGATCAAAATGGATCAAAGCTCTAATATAACACAAGAATAAAATAATGATAAAATATTGCAGGATCTTAACATTAAAGTCATATCGGGAGATTCTAGGCAATAAGCATATGAAAATGAAAAAAAGAGTAAATTAATGAGACTATATCAAACTAAAAAGCTTTTGCACATCAAAAGCAAACTACAAAAGGCTAATGAGGCAATATCAAAGGTGGGAAAAATATTTACATATCAAAAATCAGACAAATAATTTATATCAAACATTTATAAAGAACTGGTATGATGAGGTCAGTTGGTGGTGCAGCTGGTTCAGTGCAAATGTTACAATGCTCAGGTACCCAGATTCGAGCCCCTGGTCCCCATCTGCTGGGAGAAAACTTTGTGAGTGGTGAAGCAGTGTTACAGGTGTCTCTCTATCACTCCATTCCCTTTTGATTCCTGGCTGACTCTATTCAATAAATAAATAAAAATCATTAAATAATTATCAACATATATTTAAAAATGACTGGTATAGCTCAACAAAAAGAAATTAAAAAATAATCCAATAAAAAATGCTTTCACTCAGAAGGAAAACTATCATACAAGCCAATGACCCACAAAAAAATGGCATGAACAGCTATTCTTATTTCTGACATGATAAACTTTAAAATAAATAAAATTTAAAAAGATAGGGATGGACACTACTTAATGCTCAGAGGATCAGTAAATCAAGAGAACTTAACAATTATTAACATCTATGCACCCAATGAGAAGTCATCTAAATACATCAAACATCTACTGAAAGAGCTACAGCAATATATTAACAGCAACACAGTAAAAGCAGGGAACTTCAACACCCCACTCTCCCAATTTGACAGATCATCCAGGAAGAAAACACAAAAAAGACATGAGGGAGCTAAATAAGGAGATAGATAAACTAGAACAATTGGACATTTTCAGAGTCATTCATCCCAAGAAACTGGAATACACATTTTACTCAAGTCCACACGGGTCATTTTCAAGGATAGATCATATGTTAGGCCACAAAGACAGCATCAGCAAATTCAAGAGCACTGAAATCTTCCCAAGCATCTTCTCAGACAACAGTGGAATTATACTAATACTTAACAATCAACAAATAATTAGTAATAGTCCCAAAATGTGGAAGCCCAACAGTACACTACTTAACAAATACTCGGTAAAAAAGGAAATAAAGGAAGAAATCCAAATGTGTCAAGAGTTCAATGAAAATGAAGACACAAGCAATCAAAATATTTGGGACACAACTAAGGCAGTACTGAAGGGAAGTTCATAGCCTTACAAGCACCACACATTAGGAAACAAGAAAAAGCACAAGTAAACAGCCTGATTGCACATCTTAATGACCTAGCAGAAGAAGAACAACAAAGGAACCCTAAAGCAACCAGAAGAACAGAAATCACTAAAGTTAGGGCAGAAATAAATAACATTGAAAATAAGGAAACCATACAAAAGATCAACAAAAGTAAATGTTGGTTCGTTGCAAGAGTGAACAAAATCAACAAACCTTTAGCCGGACACACAAAACAAAAAAGGGAGAAGACCCAAATAAATCAGATCATAAACAAAAGAGGAGATATTACAACAGACACCACAGAAATTCAGCATATCATACAAAACTTCTATGAACAACAACCTGCAACTAAGCTAGAAAACCTGGAAGAAATGACAATTTCCTAGATACCTATGAACTTCCAAAACTAAGTAGAGGAAGTAGATAACACGAACAGGCCAATCACAGCTAATGAAACTGCAACAGTTATCAAAAATTTTCCCCAAAATAAAAGTCCTGGACCAGAAGGTTTTACAAATGAATTCTAAAAAAACCTTCAAGGAAGAATTACTTTTAAAAGAAGTCTTCCAGAATATTGAAGACAGTGGAATACTCCCTTCCAGCTTCTATGAAGCCAGCATTAGTTTGATACCAAAAGCAGACAGGGACACAACCAAAAAAAAAAAAAAACTACAGACCAATATCTCTGATGAACATAGATGCTAAAATATTGAACAAAATTCTAGCCAACCAGATACAGCAGTATTAAAAATATTGTTCATCATGACCAAGTGGGGTTTATCCCAGGGATGCTAGGTTGGTTTAATATATATAAATCAATCAATATGATCAACCACATAAATAAAAGCAAGACCAAAAACCACAGTCATATGAATAGATGCAAAGAAAGCCTTTAGCAAAATGCAACATCCATTTATGATCAAAACACTACAAAAAATGGGAACAGATGGAAAATTCCTGAAGATAGTGGAGTCTATATATAGCAAACCTACAGAAAACATCATACTTAATGTTGAAAAACTGGAACCACTTCCACTCAGATCAGGTACTAGACAGGGCTGTCCACTATCACCATTATTATTCAACATAGTGTTGGAAGTTCTTGCCATAGCAATCAAGCAGGAGAAAGGGACTAAAGGGATAAAAATTGGAAAAGAAGAAGTCAAACTCTCCCTATTTGCAGATGACATGCTAGTATACATAGAAAAAGCTAAGGAATCCAGCAAGAATCTTTAGGAAATCATCAGGCAATACAGTAAGGTGTCAGGCTATAAAATTAACATTCAAAAGTCAGTGACATTCCTCTATGCAAACACTAAGGTAGAAGACATTGAAATCCAGAAATCAATTCCTTTTACGATAGCAATAAAAACAATAAAATATCTAGAAATAAACCTAATTAAAGAAGTGAAAGACTTGTATACTTAAAATTATGAGTCATTACTCTAGGAAAAAGATACAAAGAAATGGAAAGATAGTCCATCTTCATAGGCTGGAAGAATTAACATCATCAAAATGAATATACTACCCACAGTTATATACAAATTTAATGCTATCCCCATCAAGATCCCTGTTGGGACTATGTGTAAGCCTGATAGAGCTTAGGGAGAACCATCCCTGTCCTTGGATGGAGGTCTGAGAAGATAACCTCTTGGTAAGTCTCTCTCAACCGAAGTGAGCAAAAGGGGGAAACCCAGACTTAGTTCTTTCCTTCTTGACTCTCAGGCCCACAGAAACCCCAGTACTTCCCTCCATTAACTGCAGGCCACATGGCCACAGATTCACTCATTCAAAGTCACCTTCTGATCACAGAAGAACACACCTTATCACACACTTCATCACACACCTCAGACCAAAGACAAGAGAAATTCCAAACTATATGGCCTTTTGATATCCATCTTCTCTCTGTCTCACCCTATGGGTTTAACCCCTATACTTCTCTCAAAGACTTTTGGATAATTAAGTTGCTTGCATCATGAAGAATAACTGTCTTGTATCTCATCAATTCCTGTCATACCAGCCCCCTACCTTAGGGGCATGCTGACCTTTAAGAAACCTGTAATTTCTGACATATTTCAGTAATATTCCCTTCGTTTGTTTTTCTATTTAACTCATGTCCACTTTGCTAATAAACGAGTTCTGAATACTGAGCACGCTGGAGAGCTCCCTGGTGTCGTTTACTTCGTGTCACCCCTGTTGTGAGCGAGAAAGAACAAGTCCATTACCTTTCCCCTGGAGATCACCCCTCCGAAGACACACACCAGATCCCAAACACATTTTTTAGGAGGATAGAACAAATGCTACAAATATTTGTCTAGAACCAGAAAAGACCTAGAATTGCCACAATAATCTTGAGAAGAAAGAACAGAATTGGAGGCATCACACTCCCAGGTGTAAAATTGTACTATAGGGCCATTATCATCAAAACTGCTTGATAAAGAAACATGAATAGATACACTGACCAGTGGAATGGAATTGAGAGCCCAGAAGTAAGCCCCCACACCTATGGACATACAATCTTTCACAAAGGTGCCCAGACTATTAAATGGGGAAAGCAGAGTCTCTTCAACAAATGGTGTTGGAAAAAATGGTTTGAAACATGCAGAAGAATGAAACTGAACCACTATATTTCACCAAACTCAGAAGTAATTTCCAAGTAGATCAAGGACTTGGATGTTAGACCAGAAACTATCAGATACTGAGAGGAAAATATTGTCAGAACTCTTTTCTGCATCAATTTTAAAGCCATCTTCAATGAAACAAATCCAATTACAAAGAAGACCAAGACAAGTATAAACCTATGGGACTACATCAAATTAAAATGCTTCTGCACAGCAAAAAAAAAAAAAAAAAAAAAACCACTACCCAAACCAAGAGACCCCTCATAGAATGGGAGAAGATCTTTATATGCCATACATCACACAAGAGGCTAATAACCAAAATAAATAAAGAGCTTTCCAAACTCAACCACAAGAAAACAAATAACCCCATCCAAAAATGGAGGGAGTACATCGACAGAATCTTCACCAAAGAAGATATCCAAAAGGCCTAGAAACACATGAAAAAATGCTCTGCTCTAAGTCTTTGATTGTCAGAGAAATGCAAATAAAGACAACAAGGAGATACCACTTCACTCCTGTGAGAATGTCATACATCAGAAAAGGTAACAGCAGCAAATGCTGGAGAGGTTATGGGGTCAAAAGAAGCATCCTGCACTGCTGGTGGGAACATCAGTTGGTCCAACCTCTGTGGAGAACAGTCAGGAGAACTCTCAGAAGGCTAGAAATGAACCTACCCTATGATCCTGAAATTCCTCCCCTGGGGATATATCCTAAGAAACCCAACACACCTGTCCAAAAAGATTTCTGTACACATATGTTCTCAGCAGCACAATTTGTAATAGCCCAAACCTGGAAGCAACCCAGGTGTCCAACAATAGATGAGTGACTGAGCAAGTTGTGGTATATATATACACAATGGAATACTACTCATCTATGAAAAATGGTGATTTCACCATTGTCAGCCGATCTTGGATGGATCTTGAAAAATTCATGTTAAGTGAAATATGTCAGAAACAGAAGGATGAATATTATCTCACTCTCAGGAAAAAAAAAAAAAAGACCAGAAAGACATCTTTCTGATGAAAACACAAGTAGAACCTGAACTGGACTTGGCTTATTGCACCAAAGTAATAGACTTTGTGGTGGGTGGGGGAGTCACAAAGAATCATTCAGCTCTAGTACCTAGCACATGGTTGCTGAGTAAGTTTGGAAGAAAGGAGAAATGAGAGGTATATTGTTAACTGTAGTTCATATGTGACCTGAATATTTTATACAGCACAATATTTAAATCCTTACACTCTAGAAATATCAATAATTATAATTACTATGCTCTGGTCCAGGACAAATAATGTTTCTAAAAATGGGGAGAATTCAATATATAAATTGTTATTTCCTTGTCCTACACCCATGGAAAACATTTTCATCAATCATGGCACTTTTATTACAGAGTTAGAATTGATCATGAAAATCCTTCTCAAGGAGAGAGTATCCTAGGAAATCATTCCTGATTATCTAGAGTTGGCACAAAATTTCTAACCAGTTGCTTTACCTAATCTTCTGAACACTTTCAGAAGAATTTCCTCATCCATTATTATCTTAAGATTTACAAATACGATTAATCAAACTCCACCACTCACCCCATCAAGGGTTCTCTGAAATAAACTATTATACCCCTTTAATTCTCTTGCAGTGGCAAGTTAGATGAATTTACAAATTACTCTCTGTAGACTGTAATTTTATGTTTTCAATATTAGCATACAGAAGATACTGGTTTTAATGTCAGGGTAATACCTATGTATTACCAAAGACTCATTCTAGTCTTACTTCTTATAAAGTTAAAGAGGAAAAGAAATACAAATAACTGTGGATGAGTGACATTGACTTAGCCTTCTGTCAGCCAGCTCTACCAGGAAAGAAGCTATTGTCTTGACTATGAAAAGCCAGTCCTGCTGATTGATTAAGCAAGTTAAGAACTTTTGCATTTCTGTACGTGTGGTGTGGGATTACCCTTCCCCTGCTGCTAGGAAGCATCTGATCCACAAGACAGAACAAAGAAAACTGCCTTCTTTAATTGAGGTAGTAACAGGCCAAACAAGAAAGGCTCTAGGATTGGGCATACTGAGAGGACAACTAAAATTAATACTCCCTGCTAGGATTTACGCGCCCTGGCAGGGAGTATTAATTTTAGTTGTCCTCTCAGGGGTCCTGCAACAACTCTGGTGGAGGCACAGACACAGACCAGTTTCTCAGTGGTTCCAATAACTGCATAAATGTGTCTAGGGGGCAGTTAATTTTATTTATCAACAACTTGTCCATATTTCTTGTTGGTGGGGAGACTTGAGAGGATGCAAATATTAGAAGATAACAACAAAGAGGGGAGAGAGAGGGAGAGCAAGAGAAAAAGGAAAAGACTTGAAATTCTTAAAATATCTATTCCATCAAAAACTCTGTGATCATCAAGCAAAAATCTTATGTGAAAAATCTTTTACAATTAGTTTTCTAATTAAAATACAATTTTTGTGGATTCTTAAATACAGATTTGAAACTTCATTTCCTTCTTATATTGTGGAAGTAACCATCTTTCTTCTGTAAATAGGGTGAATATATAGTTGTGATGAAGGGCTGTCAGGAATATAGAGGCTGACCAGTGAGACATTAACCATCAAAATATATAAGTAGAATATGAGGCAATGAGTATAGTCAACATGCTATTTATTATTAGTATCATGGCTGATACAATTGGTTGGTTCTGCTAGTTAATAGGATAGATAGTAGTAATAAGAGCAGCTAAGGTTTATTGACTTTTGAAAATTTGTTGTGTCAGATACTGTCCTAGGCACTTTACATGATTCATCATAATTGACTTTCAAATTAAGAGTTAGAGAGTTTAGAGAGACTAGATTACACACTTGGTAACCAAAGAGGTCAGAATCAAAGCCAATAAATTAAAATTCAGAGACTACTCTTAGAATAAAAAGTCACCACATTTTTGCAAGTGGTGTTTGTTTTTGGTGTCCCTCGGGTCTGACACATGTGTGATTTTACTGCTCCAGGCCAACTTTATCAGAGAGGACAAATAGGGAATGGACTTTATAACTTCCCCCTGGTATTTAGTATGTCCACATAATATGTGGAGGAGCTCTAACCTGGGCTAAATAGGTGGTAAGGGCAGCACCCTATGAGGTAAACCCTCTCTCTGACACTTCAAGGACTTTTAAAGCAGGGATAAGTTAAACTTTTTAATGTGGATAGGAAAAACAGTGATTATAAGTTATTTAATTCCTGAAGAAAAAAAGAAATCTGTGGATATGACAACCACCACACACACACCTTTTTCTTTTCCCATTAGAGAGTAAGCCCTCATCAAGTTATGTATTTATCCTTCATAACATTCTCAAGAAACAACCTTAAACCCTTCAAAAACTTTTCATTACTACTGCCATCCCATTTATCTGGAGAGAGAGACATGATGTGCATGATTAAATTACTTAAAGTCTATCAAGCAATACATGACTACAGATTCCTCCGTGCCTAGTACATATAACATAGACTTTAGGGCTGGACAATTGGTATGTCAGACACCCTATCACAACAATGAAGCTGGCACAGAACTTATGGTATAGCCTTCCTGTTGGGGATAATTCTTTCATTCCAGTTTTCCATGTCTTATTTTCAATTACAAATAGCAGCCCTCTGATGTTTCTACTTCTGAAATTATGACCCTTTATAACATTTATTTTTGCTTTGTTACTTTTCCTGTTAGATATGATATTGTTTCATTAAACACTGGATCAGATTCAGCTTCTCCTCCTTTACCAGATTAATTTACTATACTATTAACAATTTACTTTCTCTCATGCTCTGTATAATCCCATCCATCCAAACTATTAATAATGAAATTTACCAAATAAAGTCTATCTTTAATTTTTACCTCCCTTTTATACCTACATAAAATAACGAAGATGTTTCTATAATCATAGGCTCAACACTCTGAATGCTGATTCTGTCAATGGCAAGTTTTATTATCTAGAATCACTTGCTAAGTTTCTCTTAGCCCCAGTTATCTAATATTTCAAATAGCTTGTGTGAGTCAATGAAATAATGCAGATAAATATTTTATAAGCTATATATAACATTTTTTACAAATGTAGGATATTATAAATAAAGAAGGTATATTTATTTTAAATATAGGTGATTTCTCTGAAATCTGAAAAATTAAGTAAAATATTCAAGTCTAGAGCTAAAACTTTCTGAAACTCCACAGTTTGGGAAATATAAAACTTGAAGCAAAAATTGCCTTTCTGGATAGAAGAGTTTTATGTAGTAGATGAAACTGAGAAGATATAAAACACAGGCTTGCATCAAGATAGAGAAGTGGATAAAATTGAGGTACTAATCAAAATGTTTGAAGGCTGTCATCTTCTAAGAATAATGCCATGCTTAAGAGCCATGTGTTCAACATCTGCAAACCAAAAGCAAATGAAAGAAATTCTATTAGCTTGTAACATAAATGTGAATACTCAGCTAAAACTAAGACTATTGTGTGTAGGGTGGTGAAGTATAGCTCAAAGTAATATCAAGATGGAAATGATGAGTGAGGAGAAAAGGTAGAAATTATTACATAAACACAATTTATTTTAGAATAAAGCATATGAGCACATGCAAGGCAGCAGAATTTAAACTTTCTCTTGGTAATTGAATAGCAGAGTCAGCAAAGGATTTTAAAAGAAAATCAGAAACTTGAAACCAAACCAGTTATATCTGTGCACATGTTCTTGACTCCCTCCAGGGCAATGTAGGTATTTCATTCTACATGCCACAGTTGCCCCTGGTACTTACTACCATGGTAAGCACCTGTGTACGTGGCAGTTTCACTTCAATTGCCCTTTTAAAAATAGAAGTCATTCTTTTTTTGCCTTAATTTCCCCAGTGTCAAGCAGGTTGCCTATCACATAACCATCAAGAAATTGTCACGAAATCACAGATGAAATATAGTTTGGTCAGTGATATATCTGATGATAAATTTCAACTTCTCAGCACAGAAAAAAAAAACAGTTTGGGGAATTAAGAGATAGTTCACCCAGTAGAATACATTCGTTACCATGTATAAGCATTCAGGTGCAGTCCCTGGTTACCATATAAAGACACCAGGCAAAGGGGAAACTTCACTAGCACTTCTTCTTCTAGAGTTTGCCCTTCTTCTGTAGCCAGTCAACAGCGTCAGGTTGAGCCTGATGTAAAGTTTCGAGACCTCCTTTGAATCTGGAGAGGTGGCAGTCGTTGACTATGTGGGTCATAGTCTGTCTGTAGCCGCAGGGGCAGTTCGGGTCATCTCTGGCTCCCCAGCGATGGAACATAGCAGCGCACCTGCCATGGCACTTATTTAGTGTCTCTCCTTTTCTATCTGTTTTTGTCTCTACCACCACCACCCCCTCTATTTGGGGGGAAAAAAAAGGAATCCACTGGCAGCTGCTCTATAGAGCTATAGTATAGAAGAGGCACACAGACCCAGGAAAAACCCCGTAACTAACTAAATAAATAAATAAATGCATAGGTTTTTGGAAAATGTCTAATGGAAACAGTGTCATTATTTAGTTGAAGCTTCAAAACTTAATGCTAGGTAGAGTTTTAGGAAATCTACCATTCAAAGAGAGAAAATCTGGGCAAGATCATGCAGGTGACTGATTTCTGGTTATTAGTGAAAGCAAAGTCACAAGATCAGGCTCCACATGTCAGAGTGCTCACCTGAGTTGTGACAGGTTGAATATTGTACACATCTATTAAAGTGCCATTCAGGCTAGAGTGAATATATGAGCATAATATATAATCCACACAATAGTACTGATGTCAGATAGGTTTTTGTTGTTGCATGTAGTCTATTTTGAAGTCAAAATATTTGTCTCTATTTCACATATAAGCCATCTTTTTAAAGAAACAATTAGGGTTAATATCCTTAAGCCACTCCATGAATGACTCATTTCTATAAGCCTAAATGTTGACTAGCTCATATTTTGTTACTTTTCATCATGGGATTCTCGTTCTATGGACTGTTTATAAATGTCATAGTAGAAGTCTGCAAGGGACCAACTGAGTCAGAAAAACAAAAGAACAAATAAAGTTAAACTAATTGCCTTGTAATATCCAGAAATTCAAATATTATAATGCATTAATCTATAAGATTACACTAATATATTAAACAAATTATATCATACTATTCTTTTCAATTTATTTTGCCTCCAAATACTTCTTCCAGAACATTTATGCAGAGCTTGTATGGTTTCGTGGATTACAATAAAAAAAACTACATGAAAGCAGTGGATCTCCCCACATTGGTCTTAGGACTCTACCTACTGACCAGAAGCTGTTAGGATGAAATCTGTATTTTTATCAAACTCCCACAGGGAATTTCTATGTGTCCAAATTGATCTCAGTCATGGAGCTCACATTTGGAAACAAATAACACACTTTATCCTATTCTCTTATATTTAAAAAAATTTTATTGCCTTTATTTATTTATTGTATAGGGACAGCCAGAAATCGAGAGAGAAGGTGGGGGGATAGAGAGAAAGAGAGAGACCTGCAGCCATGCTTCATCAGTCACAAAGCTTTCCCACCTGCAGGTGGGGACCAAGGACTCGAACCTGGGTCCTTGCACATTGTTACATGTGTGCCCAAGCAGATGAGCAATCCCCCATTCTCTTATTACTAATATTTTCTATCCTCAGAAGTTATAGTTCACCTTGCACAGACCTAAAAATCTGCACTCATGTCTATAAGCACATATGTAAAACAGAAAGCCTTGTTTTTTTAGTTTCAGACTTACTAGTTCATAGGTTTAGATGTCTGATACTGCTAATAAGGTTTTTCACTTGTTGAGTCTGGTGTTTCAATAAGCATGCCAATAGGAATTAATACAGCACAGAAGTGTTCAAAATGCAAACAAACACCTGGAAACTTTTCCTCCCTAAAAATGTTTTATAGTGGCATCCACAGAATCACCGAAAATTAGAAGTGAAAACAGTAACTAAAAAGGTTAAGTTCCTTAGCCATAGTCAAAAAGACTATGGACATTCCATGAGTGGGAGTACTGGGGTTTTAAATTCAGAGCTCTTACTTATCCTGCTCTTCTTTTATTTATTTATTTATTTTGTTGCCCTTGTTGTTTTGTTGTTGTAGTTATTATTGATGTCATTGTTGTTGGATAGGACAGAGAGAAATGGAGAGAGGAGGGGAAGACAGAAAGGGAGAGAAAGACAGACACCTGCAGACCTGCTTCACTGCCTGTGAAGTGACTCCCCTGCAGGTGGGGAGCCAGGGGCTCGAACCGGGATCCTTCCGCTGGTCCTTGTGCTTAGCACCACCTGCGCTTAACCCGCTGCGCTACCGCCCGACTCCCTTATCCTGTTCTTCTATTCAAATCAACACAGCGTCTAGAAATCTGTTCTTCAGATCCAAGATTCTCACAGGTAAGAATCATTTCCTTGAGCAGCTGTTATGTCCTCAAATTGGGGATAAAATTTTAAAAAGGAAAAATCCTGTTTTATTAGCAATAACTATAAACAAAATTCTGGGGGAAATAAAATGGAGACCTCAGATCTTTGTCCAGATGCAACGCTCATGTTCAGCAGGGAAACAACTATAGAAGCCAGACCTTCCACCTTCTGCATCCCTATAATGTCCTTTGGTCCATGTTCCCAGAGGGATAAAGAATAGGAAAGCTATCAGGGGAGGGGATGGGATGTGGAGAACTGGTGGCAGGAACTGTGTGAAGTTGTACTCCTCTTACCCTATGTTTTTTGTCAGTGTTTCCTCTTTTTAAAATGAAAATCATATTAAAAAAAAAAAAGAAATACACATACCAGTAAATACTCTGACAGTCCAATGTTGCTTCAATATCATCTTGTTACCTCCCCTTGGACTACAGGAATACTATTATAATGTGTGTTCCTACAAATCACTTTCTACCTTCCAAAAAAAGGTGATCTTTTTAAGATGGAAAATAAGTCAATTTATTTATTTGAAACTTCCAATGATCACCTATTACTCTTTGGTAAAATCTTGCCCTTTCAATTCTCTTCATGGCCCATTTCTTCATGTGTTCCAACCTTCAACCATACTAATAAAAAATAATACTTATTATGCTATGCATTTTCTATTTTAAGATTTGATTGTATTTCCTCTAGAATATTTCTTGTATCCAGCCCAAGTTCAGTCTTTTTGTTTAGCTGATTAAATCAGTCTTCTGCCCTCAAGTTTGAAATTCATTTTGGGATCACTTCCTTGGTGTTCATTATTGAAATATTTGCATTATGACTCTGTATTCCTATTACTTCCTTACATGATTTCTCTCCATGAAAACAGACACCTTACTACTTAACCACTCCCCAGATGGCCAAAACATAGAGATAAATAAAAAGTATTTATAGACAAAAGATAAAGTAGAGGGAAGGAGCATGGGGGTGGGGAATGTAGGAAGGCAGAGGAGAGAGAAGGGGAAACTAAAAGGGGAGAAGAGAAAGAAACATGAAACATGTTTCAATTTTCCATGAGAGGACATCCTTAACACAATGAATACTCTTTTACCTAGTATTATTAGCGATGGTATTCTGATGAATGTCCATCCACTTATTTAAGATACACTTCAAAGTTTCAAAAATAAATATGATAAGGCAAATGTAGGTAAAATAGCACAGGAAACTTAATAGTATGGAACATATTACAAACCCTGTATCATAGTGATTACTGTGTGGAATGTACTAGGTATATTAAAATGCTGAACACGTACACATCTATGTTTGCAATTATTCCTATTGAGAAACAAAGCATATTCAAAAACTAAAAGACATTGCAAACAATTAAGTCCTTTAAATCTTACATGAAAGTAACAGTATTCTATAAATTATACAGTTTGCAACACTGAATTTTTGCAACAAAAAAATGATTCCATGGTTTTGATTATAAACTGCTATTTTTTTTTTCAAAGAAAGGTCTGAGACCCTGTATGTGTCTGTAAGCTGTAGGAAGAACCTTAATTCTGAAAGTCTCATGCTAAATTTCTAAGACCACACACTGTAAAAAGCACATACAGCTCATTTTATCTGTCCTGGAAGGAATATGAGTCAGCTGGACCCTGCTGGGATTTGTACCTGAATGTTATAGAAAAAAAAAAAAATCTGAAGCTCCAAAAAAGTTTTTAAGGTACTCCAGTTAAGCAAAATAAGTTGAAAAATAACATTTTTGAGTGGGTCATTGGCTGAGTCAACAATATTAAATGCCATAATCACTCAAGAAAAAAAAATGCATCTTTTTCTCAGTTAAGGTCTTAGATATTGCAAAATGGATTTTTTCCCCACTAGCTATAGTTATACTAATTCTAAAAACAAGAAAAAAGAAAAAAAAGTAAAAAGAAAAAAGAAAAAGCTTTTTTACAGCTCAACTCAGAGACACAGACTCTTACAATTGAAAATAATCTTGGAAATTATTTCAAATTATTATTTTTTTTAAGTTAAGAGAAACTAAAGCCAAGAGGCATTACATGACCTTGGCAATGTCAAGCCCTGAGGTGCTGGATGCTGACAAAGTGAGGACTAGAATCTTAGTCCCCTAAGGCTGAATTTCTGTGAATCAGATCACTTGCATGAACCCCCATATCTTTTTCTTCAGCACATTTTCCCCCCAAAACAAAAGCATCACATTCTATTTGAGCCTAGAGACATCTAAGCCCCCAGATGGTTTCACATCAACTTCCTCCAAGGCAAATCACCCACATCCTGAATAGACTATTTTTACTCTAAACGAAGAACTTTATTTATATCCGTGTTATAATTTATCTTGGTACTTCCAAATTATTGTTTCTGCTTTTGGAGATCATTTGAATTTTGGATCGACTTATGATATTAATTTCTTTTCCTAGGTCTAAATCACCTCTGATCTGGCCTATATGTCTTTATCCAGGTAACAAAGAAGACACTGATAAAGGAAGGCAGAACTATAGTCAGACAGTCAGCCTGCCCAGGGGCATGAGGCACTGAATCAAAATCTACTGTACCTGGTTATTCAGTCACCTAAAGGTTCTCTCATTCTGGGATGGCTCACTTGGGTAGTGTGCTACTTTGTTATGTGTGTGATGTGCGCCAGGTTCAAACCCTGCTCCCACCACACTAAAGGAAACTTCGGTACTGTGATTTCTTTCCCTTTCTCTCTTTGCCTCTCTGACTCAATCTATAAAAGAAAACAAACAAAAAACTACAATGGAATATTTGTTTATTCAATCTACCTTGTGTAGCTTGGTTATATTTTAATAATAAACATAATTAGTCTGACTACAAATAAAGCCTTATAGAACAAAAATATTATAAAGATGAATCTTACATGTATCTCAATTTTATAGTTGACAAAGTATTTTTAGGGGCAGGGTGGTGGTGTGCACAAGTTACCACGTGCAAGGACTCTAGTGCAAGGTCCCAGTAGGGAGAAAGCTTCAGAAGCAGAGCACTGGAGCATGCTACAGGTGTCTTTCTTTCTCGTCCTGTTTCTCTTTGTCTCTGTCAAAGTGGAAGATAGATAGATAGATAGATAGATAGATAGATAGATAGATAGATAGATAGATAGATAGGGAGAGAGAGAGAGAGAGGAATACGGAATACCACCAGGAGCAGTGGATTCATGATACATGCACCTGCTGGTGTTGAGATGATAAATGTCAAGGAGTACCTAGGGGAACACAGACACTACTATACCAAGCCGGTACACAGGTGTATTTGGGGGAAGGAAACTGTTGCACAGGAAATGGGAGTATTAACAACTGTTGGTGTGGCTTAGAAAGGAGGTGAAGGCTGGTTTGGATGTCTATAAACTAGACCTATGGGCAGGGCTTGCTTTCTGCCTGTGTGAGCCTGCCATCCTGTGAGTAAGGGCTCTCTGTCTCTCTCTCTCAGCCATCCTGTGAGTAAGGGCTCTCTCTCTCTCTCTCTCTCTCTCTCCCCCTCCCTCCCTCCATGTCCATGTGTACCCCAACATGTGTATGTTCTCAGTTGTCCTGAATATACTTTAGAATTCCTGAAAATTATGTTTTCTCCTCAATTTGTTATTGATATTGTGTGTAACTAACCTTTAAACATGTGGGGAATGGACTTGGTCCAAATTCCCCCAATATAGTGGCAAAAAAAAGTATTTTCACATATACAACATAGTGAAAGTAAGTAAGTTAAAATTTGTTATTTCTTGAGGCCTATGAGGTGGCCCATTGGCAGAGCATAGAACAGAATCTGTATGTCTGAGTTCCCAAATTCAATCCCTGACACAACATATGAGACATTGATGCTCTACTTCTCTCCTTTCTCTCTCTCATAAATAAACACACAAGTAAACAAATCTTTTTAAAAAGGTATTATTCCTTTTGTTTTTTTATATTATTGTTTTATAGGTCAGAAAACTAAGCTTCAGCTAGGTAGCTGATTTATCCATCAAAAGTTAGAAAATAAATACTTAAGAAGTGTGTCCCTTTACATTTTTAGTAGCACTTAAAAAATAAGTCAGATAAAAAGAATAAGACAGAGGGACTGAGTGGTGGCACACCTAGTTGGGCACACATGTTACAATGTACAAGGACCAGGGTTCAAGCCTCAGGTCCCCACCTGCAGGAGGAGAGTGTGGTGACCCCAGCAGGAGTTTGGGACTATTAGCATACAAATGACATCACCCTGAGGAGGTGCTTCAGAGAAGGGGATGTATAAAAGCACGGGACTTGGAGCACATGAGTCTCTTTGGCTGCTGCTGCTGCTGCTTCTGGTCAGAAGCTTCTTCTGGTCAGGTATCCGCTATGGCTGCTTTTTCTGGGAACTGAACACGTGTGACTCTGCTAGCCGATAAACTTTTAGACCCCTCTACAGCCATGAGCAACCTTTACCAGAGCTGATAATTGTTTATCTTATGGGACTAAACTTTGATAACCATACTCAGACATCGTACACTTAACCCTTGATAAGTGCTTACTTTGCCTTTTAACTGTTTCACCCTAATAAACCGTGTATCGATTAAACCAGTTCCCAGCTCCCCCTTGTGAATTCTTCTATATGCACCACAAGCAGCCCCAACCCCCTTATCTATTTTTAAGTTAATTTACAACAGGAAAGCTTTGCAAATGGTGAATCAGTGTTGCAGGTATCTCTCTGTCTCTCTCCCTCTCTGTCTCCTCCTTCCCTCTAGATTTCTGGCTGTCTCCATCCAATAAATAAAGATTAAATATTTTTTAAAATAGAAAATGAATAAAATTATTTTTAAAAAATAATGAGACAAAAAGAAAGAGAAATGGATAGAAACCACAGCATCAAAACCTTCTTCTTTGTTGCAGGGGCTGAGCTCTAACCAGTACGTCTTATTTACCTGTATAGCACTATTTTTTTTTTTTTGGACAACATAGTCAATTGAAAAATAGAAGACTGAGGGGGTCGGGCAGTAGCACAGCCAGTTAAGTGCACATTGCTCGAAGCACAGGGACCTGAGTAAGGATCCTGGTTCGAGCCCCGGCTCCACACCTGCAGGCGGGTTGCTTCACAAGCGATGAAGCAGTTCGGCAGGTGTCTGTCTTTCTCTCCCCCCTGCCTGTCTTCCCCTCCTCTCTCCATTTCTCTCTGTCCTATCCAACAACAACAAAATCAATAACAACAGTAATAATCACAACGATAAAACAAGAACAACAAAAGGGGAATAAATAGCCTCCAGGAGCAGTGGATTCATGTGCAGGCACCCACCAAGCCCCAACAATAACCCTGGAGGTAAAACAAATAAATAAATAAATACATAAGAAAAAAAAAGATGCCTTAAAGAACTTCAGGTAATGACCACAAGGTCTCAAGTATGCAAATTCTTTGATCTTCTGAACATGAAAGTCCAACAAGGGAAAATTTTATATTTAGAAGATTTCATGTGTTTTCTTAAGATTAGATTCCACAGAAATTCTAGACCACATTTCAAATATTTCTCATAACCTTGTACATGCATATATATATATATATATATATATATATATATATATATATGCTTGTGTGCATGTATATAATGCATGTGTCCTTTAAAAAAAAAACAGATGCTGGTGAGGATGAATAAAGAATAAAGAAATATTTCTACACTGTTGGTGGAAATGTAAATTGGTTCAAGCTCTGCAGAAAGCAATTTGGCAATTACTCAGAACATTAGAGATGGAATTACAGTTGGAGGTCAGTTTAGGGAAAGCAGCACCCTCCCTAAGCATCCTGCAAGCAGCCAGGCAAAGAGACCATAGGCTGAGAATTGCCAGGGTATCTGCGTAACCTGCACCAATACTTCCTCCCTACCTGACTGCAAAAGCCGTAAATGCAGGTGGAGGCAGACAAGAGTACCTGAAGAACAAAGGCT
Organism: Erinaceus europaeus; assembly: GCF_950295315.1. Lineage (NCBI taxonomy): Eukaryota > Metazoa > Chordata > Mammalia > Eulipotyphla > Erinaceidae > Erinaceus > Erinaceus europaeus. The sequence goes on from NC_080162.1 coordinate 18,623,817, forward strand.
GAAGCATATTCCCTGAAGGTCCCACCCTTCCCAAGAGGGGCTATAAAACTCTTAGGGAAGTCTACATAGCTACATAGCTTTTACATATCCTTTTCTGTCTTTACTTTCTCCCAACAAATGCTCGTCTATCTGAAGCATGACTGTCTCTCTTTGTGATTCCTTCATGTAAGAGGCAGTCTAGAACCCCACGTGAGGAAGCAGGAATCACCCCAGTTAGCTGTTCCCTCACCCTTAACATTACCATATAACCTAACAACTCTTTCCCTAGGGATTTATCTAAAGAACACACGTGTGCACATGCGCGCGCATATACACACAAACACACACCATACACTGATGTGGAATATAGTAAGCCTTCACACACACACACCATATACTGCCACACACACACACACACACACACACACACACCATATACTGCCACACACACACACACACACACACACACACACACACACACACCATACACTGATGTGGAATACAGTAAGCCTTGATATCATAAAACAATACAAAGAGAGAGAGAGAAGATAAAAGGAAGTATGTACTAGATTTCAGGCGAAAAGTTATTGCAGAAATATCTTACCATGAGCCAGGTAGTAGAACACCTGGTTAAGTGCACACATTACAGTGCACAATGACCCAGGTTCAAGCCCCTGGTCCCCACCTGCAGGAGGAAAGTATCACAAGTGACAAGGGAGGGTGGCAGGTGTTTGTCTCTCTGTCTCTTTCCCTCTCTATCCCCCTCCTCCCCTCTCAGTTTTTCTCTGTCTCTATCCAATAATAAATAAATATAATAAAATACTTTAAAAAGAAGTATCTTGGGGGTCGGGCAGTAGCCCAGTAGGTTAAGCACACATGGCACAAAGCACAAGGATGGGAGTAAGGACCCTGGTTCAAGCCCCTGCTCCCCACCTGCAGGGGGGTTGCTTCACAAGTGGTGAAACAGGTTTTCAGGTGTCTGTGTTTCTCTCCTCCTCTGTCTTCCCCTCCTCTCTCCATTTCTCTCTGTCCTGTCCAACGACAATGACAGCAATGACAACAATAGGGGCAACAAAAGGGAACAAAATGGCCTCCAGCAGCAGTGGATTCCTAGTATAGGAACCAAGCCCCAGCAATAACCCTGGAGGCAAAAAAAAAAAAGTTATCTCACCAAATATCATGGATAAGTGTATTGTTCTAAATGAAACATATTCAACTTCTTAATATTTTCCCAGTTTCCAGGTAAAAATTGTTCAGCAAAATCCAAAAGATATATTTTTCTAAAGTGACATTTTCCTAAATGTGAAGTGACAACTCACTGTTGCTTTTATTTGCATTTCTCTAAAAATCAGTGATGAATATGTTTTCATATGTCTGTTGACTATCTGAATATCTTTGGTGAAGATAATGTTCATGTCGATGAGAAGTCTTTTCACTTGAGAACTATAGAAATGATCTCCGAAAGTATAGTCTTAAGTCTTTTCACTTGAGGCTGATGGGGAACATAATAAACAATTTGGCTATGTGACTTTTCACATTAAAACAGGCTTCATTGTCTACCCACATCAAAATACTGTGTTTTAAGATAGCACTGCTATATAAGAAAAAATTATAGAGTCAGAAGAGCAGCTCACCTGGACAGGGTACTTCTTTGCCATGCATACTACCCAGGTTTGAGCTCAGCTTCCATTGCATTGGAAGAAGAATCAGTGCTATTTCTCTTTTTCTATATGAAAATATTGGATCTTAGTGGTGAAACCCAGAGACAACAACAAGAACAATAAAGTTGACATCCTACTTCATCTCAACAACAAAGTGTGAGAGACCTTTTACCGCCATTGTTAATCTTTTAAAATCAACTCACAATTCAAACTTGTGCTTTTTATGCATTGGGAAGAGCTCCTATTTTGTTATAAAATGTGAAATAAGAAGAGGATGGAATTTGGGTAGATTATATTGTACCATTTAAAGGAAATAAATAAATTCTATTCAAAGAAAGAAAAGTGTCCTATTCAGGTCACAAAGTGATCCGGATGGCAGTGAAAGGTGTGAATCATAAAGCAACAAATAGTGCTATGAGGTAGCAGCTGAGTTTCCTTTGATACAATAGCGAGTGCTAAAGCTGTAAAAACTTAGTAGGAGAGTGAAGCAAATGACTAAGTACATTATACCTTTGAATATTGTCTTGATAGGAAATGTAGAGCCCAGCAGGCTCCGGCATTAAAAGTCATGTCCCATATGATGGGGGTTATACTTAGCCGGTGGAGAACTCACAACCAAGCTAAATGTAGAACAGGGTAGAATTAAATGCTGAGAAGCAGTAACCCACATAAAAACAGATCAAAACATACTTTTCACCATCATGTACCAAGATCCTGATGGCTCTGTATCCCACCCCTTACCCTCCTTCCCGAGTCTTTTGTTTTGGGGTACCACATCCAGTTCAAGTGTCACTTTAGTTTTTTCCTTACTGTCCTTGTCTCTTAATTTCCACCTATGAGTGAGGTTGACAGCTGTGCTGTGATTCATTAACCCCATAACAGAATGGCAAAATATTTTTTTAAAAAAACAAAAGATAATTTAAATAACATTCTAGAGTAGCTTTCCAAAGAGATGCCTGGACTAAGTTCAGGGTCACCTGGGAATTTGTTTAGAATGCAAAAATTTACCCAAGTCTACCAAATCAGCAAAAGAGTTTGAACAAGGACTCCAGGGCATTTCTGAATTGGTCCATTCAAAAAACAATGGTAGTGAATTTATCATATTTTTTCCACATCGTTATATTTGTTAGCAGTCCTCTCAAATGGAGACTATGAGCATTAGGTGAGCATAGGTGACTCACATTCTGAGAGTTCTAGAGATTATATGGCTTTGAAATATCACTACCACGCTGTGGGTTTTATAAATGACAGTCCCATTTTGACTTTAGCCTCTGAAAGTCTGTTGAGTACAATGGGATAGGTTGAATGATTTCAATTATAGCTAGTAAACAATGAATTACACATATTTTTCTCAATTTGCTTTCAGAGTAGTGATTATTATATTTTAGTAGTCACCAGATTCACCTGCAAAGAAAGGAATTTTAGAAGAATCTTGATTTCCATACCTAAACTTTCTATTTCAGTAGGTTAAGATTGAGACATGAGCATTTCTAACAACTTCCATGTGACTGCTAAAACTCTTAACCTGAGTTCCAGGAATGCTAAAATTATAAAACAAAAAACAAAACATATATATATATATATATATATATATATATATATATATATATATATATATATATATATACCTAGCAGTGGATCCCTGGTACACCTTTAATAATTGGCTCTTCAGGAAGGAAGTAAAACATTCTTTGTAACATTTTCCATTCTCCTGGTATAAATGCTCCAACCATGACCCACTACTAACATGATGCCACTAAGATGAGTTACAGAAAGCTGTGCACAGTCAACATTCAGCAGCCTGTTTCAGTGTGTCACCGTAGCCAATTCACAGTTCTCTGCCTTTGATCTGTGTAGAAATCATGTACTTAAATTCTAAAGTTCCCCAAGGAAGAAATCTTCTGGGTCAAACAAATGATCTATGTTGATTCTGCCTTATTCTTTGTATAGTCACTGACTCTACCAGGACACTGAAATAAAGGTTTTTTTTTTTTTTTTTTTGGCAAGATGTGCAGTAACTTTCCCTAAATGAAGATTCATCATCCTGAGTATCCAACACTCAGAATTCATTTCTAAATGGATCTTGCTTGTACACTGCTAGGAAATGGGGATTGTATAAAAGTAAATGGGAGAATAAAAAAGCTATATTGCCAGGTAAGTCCTACAATGAGGTTTCTAGAATAAAATATAGGTGATTTTAAGGAAAAGTTTAAATATTAAATGTGGTCAAAACACTGTAAAGCAAAATTAACCCAGTATTTTTTCTTTAACAAGAAGATAAAAGTGCTCCTGGAATGAATCACCCAGACACCTTAACTAAGACTCAGTATAAAAGTTTTAAACTAAACACACACACACACACACACACACACACACACACACACACACACACCTACTTTCCTTGTCTTTTGAACCTCTACCAAATATATATCATGAAAATAAATCTGTGAAACTATGGCATCCACCCCCCACCCCATTCTACCTTTTATTTTTATTATTTATGTTTTTCCAGTTTATCATTTCCACAATTTGGCCAGTAAATTTGTCAGACTCTTTGTTCATACACTGAATAATTAGAACCTGAAAAATTAAAATATAAATATAAATGTGAAATCTTCATCAGGTATTCTGGTTTGATGAATATATAGGTTTCTCTGATCAACACATACAGAAATTGTGAGCTGAAGTCCAGGTATTTTTAAAAGTATCAATTTTTTTTGCCTCCAGAATCATCACTGGGTGCCCACATTACAAATCCACTGCTCCTGGAGGCCATTTTTTCCATTGTATTAGATCTGACAGAGAAATTGGGAGAGGCTGAGAGGGCAGAGGGAGACAAAGAGGGAGAGAGAAACCAGAAAATATGTTTTGACTCTTGTGAAGCATCCCCCTACAGGTGGGAAGCTCATGTCCTGAACCCAGCTTCTTGTCCATGTTCGTGTTCCCTACTATGTGCATTTAATCAGGTGCACCACTGTCTGGCCCCCAAAAGTATCACTATCCTCAAATCCACTTTTACCAAGGTCTAACCACTAATTATAGTCAAAATTACTGTTGTATTTGTAAAATTTGGAAATTTTTAAATTGAGAAAAACCATAAAAATCAATGAGAGCAAAATGATACTCATTTTGAATGACAATTTTCTCCATGTACTAAATATTTTATTGCTTTTATCCTTTTTCTTTTGACCTTCATGAAAATCAAGAAGTAGCTCCATTGATTATATCTTTAGTAGTAAGGGAGAAAGATAGCTGACTCGTGTATTGCTTGCCAAGACCAAACTTTCTTATGCTTTCAGCCAATCCTTTTCACCAATTGTCATTTCCAGCAGTGTCCACTCCCTGCCCAAAGAGCTTAACCTATATAGAGTCATTCAGCACAACTTTAATTTTTTACTTGAAAAGTCACTCTTACTGTTGGATTACAGCCAAAACAAAATTAAAGCATTTTCTATTCAATTTTGCCAACTCTAAGAATTTGTTCACTTAAAGGTTGATGATAATGATGATTCAATTGTCATTCAAGAAGAAACAGTTTTGCAAAATGTTTTTCCTGTCAGCAACCAAGGTTTTCATTCTCATTCAGTCTGCCTCTTTCCCTCTCCTATTTAACAAAGATTTAGAAAAAGCTACATACTGAGAACTCAGCAATTTTGGCGCTTCTGAAATATACAGTATATAGAAGAAATAGGTGAATCCATCTCTGGATTGTAATATGTTTGACATTCATGTACATAGCATCGTGTTCCTACGCCATTCCCAGAAACCTCCATAAATCTCTCTGACTCTATTTTCATTTATCCATGACTTTTCTCTCAGATTCTCCCCTTCTTATGCCTTGTGAAATTACATAAGCAATTTATTTCCTTATTCAAACTCTAATGACAGTGTAGGTCTAAGTCTAAGGATTCTCATTATTCTCCCCTATCATTGTATCACAAAGCAAAAAATGTAAAGATGCTGTTGAGTTAAGAAACATTAGTGGTTTATCATTTATACAGAAATTCTAGAATAAGATCCAACATTTACAGAATGTTTCATGATACATGACTTCAAAGAGAATGGTCTGAGAACCATGGGCTAGAGAGAAAGAGATCTCTGAACAATTCAAAGAGAACACAGCACAGTGGACATTACAGAGATTTTCTTTCCTTAAAATTCCAAACACACTGATTTCATGTTAGATGACTCATAATATGTGTGCTTTTATTTTAATATTATGTTTACAACCTACATGTTAGTGGTATATGGTATCTGCTACTAGTACAATTATTATAATAACATCATTGTCTTCCAGAAGAAAAAAAAATGTTTAACTGTGGCTTCATCACTCTTGGATAACATTTTTCATATATATATATATATATATATATATATATATATAGAGAGAGAGAGAGAGAGAGAGAGAGAGAGATCATAGCTCTGAAGCTTCCTCCAATGTGCTGGAGGCTGGACTTGAACTAGGGCCATGAACACAGCAAAGCTGTGCACTATCCAAGTGAGCTATTTTACCAGTCCTGGAAAAAAATTCTTTAAGAAAACTCATTTGTGGATGGGAAAAAATATTTCAGAGTATACAAAAATGCTCAAACATAAATAACGAATTTCTGGAGAATTGTAGGGACAGATGTTGAAGTCATTTTTTAATCTGTCCCCCCACAAAAAAATCAATTAGAGATAGTTGTCATAGGATTAATTAGCATATATGTTATTTTTTAGCCCCTTTCTCACTTGCTCTCATCACTAGATTTTAAAAATTCTTTAAGCACATATGGCATGAAGCGCAAGGACCAGCGTAAGGATCCCAGTTTGAGCCCCGGCTCCCCAGCTGCAGAGGAATCGCTTTACAAGTGGTGAAGCAGGTCTGCAGGTGTCTATCTTTCTCTCCCCCTCTCTGTCTTCCTCCCTCTCTTCATTTCTCTCTGTCCTATCCAACATCAACGACATCAATAAAAACTACAACAATAAAAATAAAACTAGGGCAACAAAAGAGAATAAATAAATATTTAAAAGAAACCTCTGAGAGGAAATAGTCATACACGTACATGCTGGCATGTTTATATTACTATATTACTGAGCCTCGGTGTACAGAAGCTTAGTTAAATTGGATGTATTGATGAGGAGCACTAATAACAGCTAAATAAATACCACAAGGAATATTGAATGTCTGTGGCTTAAAAACAGCAAGCAAATCAGTGAGCTATCCCACATGAATTTTCTTTTTTCTTTATTTTAATGTTTTATACCTTTATCTATTGGGTAGAGAAAGAGAGAAATCAAGAGGGAATGGGGGACACAGAGTGGGAAGGAAAATATACATAGCTGTGTCACTGGTTCTTCACTAGTGAAGCTATCTCCATGCAGGTAGGAACTGAGGACTTGAACCCAGGGCCTTGTGTATTGTATCATGTGAACTCTACCAGGTGTGTCACCATCTTATACCATCAATTTTCATGAGGAGTTAAAAAGAATGATTTCTAGGCCTTTTTTGCAGCTCCAACATCTTTTTGATAAATTTTCTTTTACTTTCTATCTAGAGAAGACATTTGTGAATTATGTTATCTATTTATACACACACACACACACACACACACACACACACACACACACACACACACACACACACATATATAAGTACATATGCATATACAGTGCATTCATATTTCAAAAATAGGATCAGGACAATATCTAAAAAGAATTTATGTCTAAGAGTTGAAAGATGTGACGAAAATCAAAGAAAATGGATGATAATACCACAGGGTCACTGAAGATTTAAAAGGAGAGTCTGAATCTCAGAGCTGAGCCTCTCAAATATAACTATCCTTATTCTCTGACATTTACCAGCAGCCAATACTGGTCACCTCTAGATGATAAGTTTGAGCTTAGGTTTATACTAGTGACTGGCAAAGAAGGAAAAATACTGCTGTGAGAAATGTGATTACAGAAAAGGGATCATAACTAAGAAAATAAAAAGGTAAAACATTTTAGTTCTTAGATGGCATACGCATAGATATCCATATTTCACAGATAATTCATAAAAATGGAAAGAATTAGAACTAACTGGTGGTTCACCTGTTAAAGCACACATGTTATCATGTGTAGAGACATGGACCACACAAAAAGGGGAAAAGTTCTATGTACAATGCTACAAATGTTTCTTGTCTCTTTCTCATTCTCTTTCCCCATATCTCCCTGTATGTCATCTCTGTCAGATATGATTCATGAGGGAAAATTAATGTTCATTGATGCTTATTACAGGGGTTGTGGAGCCATAACCCTGGTAGCAAAAATATTAATAAAAAGTATACAAGGGGGGTGGGTGGTGGTGTACCCAGTTAAGCACACACATCACCAGGAACAAGGATCCAGGTTTGGTCCCCTGCTCCCCACCAGCAGGGAGGATGGTTCACCAGCAATAAAACAGGTTTGCCAGAGTCTATCTTTATCTTTCCCTTTTTATCTCCCATCCCCTCTGAATTTCTCTCTGTCCTGTAAAACAAAACATAAATGGAAAAATGGAAAAAAAAATAGCCACTGGGAGTGGAAGATTTGTAGTTGCACTTCTTCTTCTAGCGTTTGCCCTTCTTCCGTAGCCAGTCAACAGCGTCAGGTTGAGCCTGATGTAAAGTTTCGAGACCTCCTTTGAATCTGGAGAGGTGGCAGTCGTTGACTATGTGGGCCATAGTCTGTCTGTAGCTGCAGGGGCAGTTCTGGTCGTCTCTGGCTCCCCAGCGATGGAACATCGCACTGAACCCCAGGGATAAGCCTGGTGGCAATATTAAAAATAAAATAAAATGTACAGGACTGCTAAACATGCAACCCACTGAAATGCAGTCTAATAAATGTCTTATCAGAGGAAAGACAGGGAAAAAACTCACAATAGCTATTTTTTTCATCCTCTGACTAACTAGGCTAGAATCCAAAATAATACTTAATGCCTCACAAAAGAGTATATATAGACAGCAGTTCTGTGAAATTCATAGAGCAACAACTGTGAAATATGAAAGCATTTATGGTGACTCCTCAGATGCCAATCTCCTAATTTCCTCAAAGTTTTCAAAAAGGAACATTCAGCACTAGCTGGAAAAGCAAGATGAAGAGATATCTACTGACAGAGAAAGAAAACTATAATAGGCATATAAACATATGATATCATATCTACATATGATATTCTGGCCTAAAATTCTATATACTATATTCTTTATGTTCCTTAACAATCTCTTGGACTTCTGAAGACATCATTTCTAGTCATAATTCTATAGCAGTTTCATTCATAATTGTGTGGTAAATTTAAATTTGAAGTGCCTAATTTTTGGTCTTAGTTGATGTTTACCTATTTATTATTCAAACCTAGTTTGAAACCCTCTTATGTCATTTTTGTCGTAAGATTTTTCAGTAGAATTTAAATCTATCCCAAACAATGTAAATATTGATCCCATGGGAAATTTATTTTTATTTATTTTTTTTAATATTTATTTTATTTATTTATTCCCTTTGTTGCCCTTGTTGTTTTATTGTTGTAGTTATTATTGTTGTCATTGTTGGATAGGACAGAGAGAAATGGAGAGAGGAGGGGAAGACAGAGAGGAGGAGAGAAAGATAGACACTTGCAGACCTGCTTCACCGCCTATAAAGCGACTCCCCTGGGGAGCCGGGGCTCGAACCGGGATCCTTATGCCAGTCCTTGTGCTTTGCGCTCCATGCGAAATTTAAAGCTAAAAAGTTATTGAATAAAATTCTGGATACCAACTTATTATTTATGGGGAAAAAATGGAAAGAGGCCATCACTATTTATGAAGAAGTGAATGACCCCAGACATTAGTGGACTAGTTGAAAAAGATTGAATATTGTTATTTTTTCAAATTCAGTGTCATAGCCTGATACCAGGCCTTACACATATGTGATACTGCCTCCCCGGTACAGCCGCTATTCTACATTTTTATTTTGTGAGTGTGGCAGCAGGACCTTGTACACCTCCAATTGCACTGCTTCCAAGCTGACTTTTTTTGTTAATTTTATTTTAGGTAGAGAGGGAGGAGACCACATACTGAATGAAGCTTCCCACTTTGGTATCACAACCCTAAGTGGTTCCAGCACTTAAAACTGGTTCACACATAAGGCAAAACATTCATTCAATCATGTGAGTTATCTTCTGGCTTCTAGTCAATATTTCTGAAAATGAGGGAGGGGAAGAGAAGAAGATAAAAGAGAGGGCAAAGAGAGGAAAGAAACAGAAAGAGAGAGAGAGAGAGAGAGAGAGAGAGAGAGAGATGAGGAGAGATACTAAGAACTGGTCCCTTACCATCCGAGGTCTCACACATGGTAAAGCTTGCTCTGAGCAGCCTCCTGACCCTAGGAGGTGATTTTTAAACTGGTGTCTCCTCAGTCTTTTTCACTGCTCTCTACCATGTCAGCTCAACTCTGGCTTAGAATTCAAAATTGTGCCTTATGAATCCTTCAAAACTCCTGTGATGATCTGCAAGTGTGATACCACTGTATTTTCTTTTTCTTTTTTATCATTTTATTTATTTATTGGATAGAGACAGCCAGAAATTGAGAGTGGAGGGAGAGACAGAAAGGGAGGGAGACAGAGAGACACCTGCAGCCCTCCTTCACCACTTGCAAAGCTTACCCCTGCAGGTGGGGACTTGGGGCTAGAACCCAGGTCCTTGTGCACTGTAGCATGCACTGAACCAGGTGCACCACCACTGGGCTCTTCTTCCTCATTTTCTATACCTAGCACCAGGAAGTATTTGGTTGTAAAAACAGGGAAACAAAAGAAAGGTAACCTAGCTGATATTGAGTAAATGGATGAAATCTTGAATACAGTATGCTTTTTTCACAGAGTGGCCTTATCATACATTCATACATACATGAATTATAGAAATAATTCCAATGTATTTTAGTGCAAATTATCTAAATTTCACATATATAAAAATAACAGTTAAGGCTACTTTTTTTTTTTTTTTGCTAAACTTCAAGTGCATTTTCATTTTCATAATAGCAAAAAAATCCTTTCTCCATGTTTTGTATTTTAACTTATCTTTTTCCATTGGATAGGACAACTCCAAGCATGAGTTGCTCTATAAGTAGTCATAAGATCAGTATATTAGTTCAGCTTCTGTAATTTTTTAAAATTTATTTATTATAGGATAGAGAGAAATTGGGGGGGGGGGGCAGGTTAGTGCCACACTGGGTTAAGCACACATAGTACACAGAAGTGCAGGGACTGCCACAAGGATCCAGGTTCGAGCCCCTGGCTCCCCACCTGAAGGGGGATCACTTCACAACAAGTAGAGTAGGTCTGCAAGTGTCTTTCTCTCCCCCTCTGTATCTTGCCATCCTATTTCAGTTTCTCTCTGTCCTATCTAACAAAAGAGAGAGAAAGGAGTGGGACAAATTGAGAGGGGAGGGAGAGATGGAGAGGGATAGAGAAAGAGAAATATTTGCAGCACTACTTCACCACTCCTGAAGCTTTCTCCATGCAGGTGGAGACCAGGGGCTTAAACCCAGGCCATTGTGCACTAAAATATATGCACTTAACCAGGTACACCACCATCTGGCCCGTTTAGTTCAGTTTCTGTTTGCTAAGATGGAGTATCTGGGGCAAGAAAAGGGTATCTTTTGAGCACTGTCATTCTACAATCCTATAGTGCTATTACATATGTGGTATTTATTCAAGAAACTATAAAAATTTGAATTACATTAAATCAGCATGGGTCAGATGGTTGACTGAATTCATCAAACCCAGTTACTGTTTTTTGTTTACTTTCTTTCTTAAAAAAGAAGGAAGCTAAATAAGTTAACCACATAATGAAAAGCCTGAAGGTACTTATCATCTGTTAAGAATGCAAACTAGGGGACTGCCAGAGGTGGGGCTACAGAAAAATAGCAGCTGTGTTTATCTCCTCTCCTCAACTCTCCCGGATCAACTAGGAATGCCAAAGGAGACCACCTAGGCCCAAAACAAGACAGGACTAGAAGGACTTCATGAACCCACCAAATCACCAGTGAGTGCAAACACCTGTAGCTGGTGGACAGAGAGGAACTTAGGGAGAGATTAAGCGGTTGGTAATAGTCCCGCAGTTTCCCAGTTAAGACACCACCTCTGGTCTGTTTCACCAACAAGGGGACAGCTGAAGGGAGGAGAGAACTCCCCTGAGACTCACCAAATGCAACTGTGAGTCACCATCGTTATTACCCTCAGAATCTGAAGCAGCAGTGGTGCTGACACCAGAAGACAGAGAACTAACCAAGAAACTCAGGAGAAGATCTATACCTCAATGGACTAGCAGTTGGGCTGTGAAAGTCTCTGCATAACCACTGGATTATCTCTGCCCAATCCTGCTTTATCTCTTGGTCAGGAGTCCGGCATGAAGCCCAGCCAGTCTATCTTGGCGTTACTCTCGATCACACCCTGTCATTTCACGAACATCTCATAAAAACTGCAGCAAAGGTGGGCGCGAGGAATCACATCATTGCAAGACTGGCCAGCTCCTCATGGGGCGCGAGCGCTTCCACACTACGATCATCATCTCTGGCATTATGCTATTCCACTGCAGAATACTGTGCCCCAGTATGGTTCCGTAGCCCCCATGTCCACTTGGTCGATTCCAAATTATATTCCTACATGAGGATAATTTCTGGAACCATCTGTTCCACCCTGGTTCCATGGCTGCCAGTTCTTAGCAACATAGCCCCGCCAGATACTTGTCGGGATGCGGCATCATCTAAGTTCATTTCCCATGTCTACGCTCGAACGGACCTGCCAATATACGCAGATATCTTCACCCACCCTGTTCAATGCTTCACGTCTCGTCATCCAATCTGGTCTCCTATGCCTACACTGAACTTCTCTGTTCCAGACTCTTGGAAACAGAGTTGGCAGTCAGCTGAGGTAAAGAAGAAACACCTCATCACAGACCCCTGCAAGCGTCAACCCAGCTTTGACCTAGCACATTATGATTGGGCCCTCCTCAATCGCTATCGAACAGGCCATGGTCGGTGCACCGCTATGTTCCATCGCTGGGGAGCCAGAGACGACCAGAACTGCCCCTGCAGCTACAGACAGACTATGGCCCACATAGTCAACGACTGCCACCTCTCCAGATTCAAAGGAGGTCTCGAAACTTTACATCAGGCTCAACCTGACGCTGTTGACTGGCTACGGAAGAAGGGCAAACGCTAGAAGAAGAAGGAGTCAGTGATTAAGCTAAGAAGCCTACTTATAGCTTAAAAGCCCTCAGGCTCCCATAGCCTACCAGGAAGAAAAAGAACAAAAGAGGCTTTTAAGTGACTGAGCTCCAACTAATGGATTAAAATAATATTGAAACAACTGTCAACTTCCACAACTGTGAACTCCTTAATTACATTACTTAAACACAAGTCAATCCAGGCAAGAGTGATCAGTAATTTGAAAAGTACTGAGAGAGGGACCTCATAACATACTGTATAAAATGGTTAAATTAACAAAAAGAAATATTGTGAAAATGAACCAGGACAAGAGTCCAGCTAAATGCCCCACAAAGGGTAAAGTACAAATAATAAGATCAACATCCAAACATTAGATAAGGAAATAATAACAGTAGTGAGTAAAAAGTTTGAAAGAATTGTCAACAGAAACACAGAAACAACCTATGAGACTCTAGAAGAAAACACTAATTATATCAAGGTTATTATAGAGCTGAAAGCTGAAATAGTTGAGCAAAGAACACAACTAGCTGAGCAAGCTAAAACAGTGAAATCATACCAAGCATCTTCTCAGACAACAGGGGAATTAAACTAGCACTTAATAATCAACAAATAATTAGTAATGGTCCCCAAATGTAGAAGCTCAAAAGTACACTACTTAACAAATACTCGGTAAAAAAGGAAATAAAGGAAGAAATCCAAATGTGTCAAGGATTCAATGAAAATGAAGACACAAGCAATCAAAATATTTGGGACACAGCTAAGGCAGTACTGAAGGGAAGTTCATAACCTTACAAGCACCACACATTAGGAAACAAGAAAAAGCACAAGTAAACAGCCTGATTGCACATCTTAAGACCTAGCAGAAGAAGAACAAAGGAACCCTAAAGCAACCAGAACAGAAATCACTAAAGTTAGGTCAGAAATAAATAACATTGAAAATAAGAAAACCATACAAAAGATCAACAAAAGTAAATGTTGGTTCTTCAAAAGAGTGAACAAAATCAACAAACCTTTAGCCAGACAAAAAAATAAAAAAGGGAGAAGACCCAAATAAATGGATCATAAATGAAAGAGAAGATATCACAACAGACACCAAAGAAAATCAGTATATCATGCGAGAATTCTGTGAACAACTATATGCCACCAAGCTAGAGAACCTGGAAGAAATGGTTGATTTCCTAGATACCTACAAACTTTCTGTAGATACCAACGATCTTCCAAAATTAAATAAAGAGGAACTAGATAACATGAACAGGCCCATCAAAGTTAATGAAATTGAAACAGTTATCAAAGACCTTGCCAAAAATAGAAGTCCTGGACCAGATAGATTTACAAATGAATTCTACAAAACCTTCAAGGAAGAACTAATATCTCCACTTTTAAAAGTTATTCAGAAGTTGAAGACAGTAGAATACTCCCTTCTAGCTTCTATGAAGTGAACATCACTTTGATACCAAAAGCATACAGGGACACAACCAAAAAAGAAAACTACAGACCAGTATCTTTGATTGTCAGAGAAATGCAAATAAAGACAACAAGAAGATACCACTTCACTCTTGTGAGAATGTTATACATCAAAAACGGTAACAGCAGCAAATGCTGGAGAGGTTGTGGGGTCAAAGGAACCCTCCTGCACTGCTGATGGGAATTAAAATTGGTCCTACCTCTGTGGAGAAGTGTCTGGAGAACTCTCAGAAGGCTAGAAATGGTCCTTCTCTATGATCCAACAATTCCTCCCCTGGAGATATATCCTAAGGAACCCAACACACCCATCCAAAAAGATCTCTGTACACATATGTTCTTAGCAACACAATTTGTAATAGCTAAAACCTGGATACAACCCAGGTGTCCAACAACAGATGAGTGGCTGAGCAAGTTGTGGTATATATTCACAATGGAATACTACTCAGCTATAAAAAATATTGACTTCCTAATATGAGAAAGGGGTATAAATATTGTTGACTGTAAACCCAATCGATTTGATATGACATGGGGCCCATAATTAGCTTAGGAGCCTGCATGACCTCTGCATCCCTCTAGATCTGAGCTCACATTCTGTGGTCATGAGTAGGAGCATTCCATACTGTCCCAGTATCAACTCATCTTCCTCAGTTGTATCATAGAGTATGTTGTCCATCCTCCCTTTGGAGAATGGAACATTCTCTACCATTGTTGATCCAAATTGAGGGCAAGGTCCTATGGGAGCCCACAAAGGGGTCTACTTTGTTGTTCCTGATAGAGATAAATGGTAACAGTGGAGAGAGGGATTTATTCAAAGTCTAGGCCTATCATGACTGTTTGGGAATCTCAGGACTTCCAGAATAGGGCCCCAACTGATGAAATGGCCTGATAGTGACTAAAGAGTCATCATTAAAGTATGCCAGTCTCTTGCCCTTATTAAGCTTTTGCAGACCTTGCTTTGCTATGGTTAGCTTTGGAGTGAGTGAGAGAACTGTAATAGGAAGTATGTGAGCAGGGTATCTAAGTCTAAGTGGACACTATTTCATTATGAACTTGATACTGACTCACTACAGACTATTGTGTATTTTTGCTTTTAGGTATATTTTGCCCTAATTTATGAATGCATGTGAACATATGCTCTATTTTATGGGACCTGGCCTATATCTAGGTTTTGAGACTTTGTTAGGACGTGAACCTCCTGGAAGTGGGACTTTGTTAGGTAGTGATCCTTCCCATATTAGGTAGCTACTCTCTTCCCTGATCCAACTTTCTGGTCCTTTTTCCAACCATGACATCATCTCCCCAGACAATAATTAGGATCCACCTGCATATCAGATTTCAGGCTCAGGCAAAAAACAAAACAAACAAACAAAAAAAACACTAGTATAGCTACAGGCCCTTTGGAATATAACTAAAATATGCCTACTAGCTATCTACAAAATGGAGGACCCCTAACTCTTTATCTGCACTATTCCAGCCTTTAGGTCCATGATTGTTCAACAATTTGTTTGGCTTTGTATGTTAACTCTCTTTTCAGCCACCAGGTTCCAGATGCCAGCATGATGCCGACCAGACTTCCCTGGACAGACAACCCCACCAATGTGCCTTGGAGCTCCACTTCTACAGAGCTTTTCCCCACTAGGGAAAGAGAGAGACAGGATTAACCTGTCAACACCCATGTTCAGCAGGGAAGCAATTACATAAGCCACACCTTCAACCTTCTGCATCCCACAATGATCTTGTGTCCATGATCCCAGAGGGTTAAAGAATAGCAAAGCTATCAGGGGAGGAGATGGGATCTGGAAGTCTGGTGGTGGGAACTGTGTGAAGTTGTACCCCTCTTATCCTATGGTTTTGTCAATGTTTCCTCTTTATAAATAAATTTAAAAAAAAAATGGTGACTTCACCATTTTCAGCAGATCTTGGATGGACCTTGAAAAATCCATGCTAAGTGAAATAAGTCAGAAACAGAAGGATGGATATTGGATAATCTCACTCTCAGGCAGAAGTTGATAAACAAGTTCAGAAGAGAAAGCACAAGTAGAACCCGAGCTGGAATTAGCATGTTGCACCAAAGTAAAAGACTCGGGTGCGTGAGTGAGCAGGGAAAGACAGGTCCAAAAAGGACGACAGAGGACCTAGTGGGGGCTGTATTGTTACATGGGTAACTGGGAAATGATATGCATGTACAAACTATTGTATTTACTGTCAAATATAAAACATTAATTCCCCAATAAAGAGATTAATTTAAAAAAGAATGCAAACTAGCCTTTAAGTGCTCTAGAAATATCAGTTTACTTACAAATAATGTAATATATGTAGGGCTGACACTGTTCACACTAGTGTTTTGAGGAACTAATTAGAAATCATTCTTATCTATTAATTAAAACTCCACTAGGCAGTATCTGAGTAGCCATAATAATTGCAATTATTATGTGTTCTTGAGGGGATTAAAACTAAAGCAAGTAGTCACCATTTTAATTAGTTTCCCTTCCAAATCACTCAATGTAGTTATTTGACTATGTTTACATTACTTGAACTTATTTCAGAAAAAAGAAGCATTTTATCAGTTATAAGACTTTTGATATGCTATTCATTAAATTCAGGTTTTAGCATTTTAATAAAAAGAGCTTAGATATGCAATCTTTATTTCCATGAGTGTAAGGATAGTTCAGTAGAACGGGCACTTGTCATGTTACTCTCCCTGCACAAATCTATTCATATCAGCATTTCATTGAGTTGAAGCATTTTCTGTGCAGTGAATGAATAAAGCCTTATAAATTGATAATTGTACCTTGGGTTACCATGGGCTAGGTTTTATGATAGTAAAGTGTATGAAAATGTGGAGATTGTATATATGCACACACTATGTTCACATCCATACAAACTATATACAAGGACTTAATCTTTGAGACTTTAATATAAAGTATAGTAACTAAATTGAGGTCAGAGATAAACTAGGAAATGTCTGTAAATTTCAACATTAAAAAATTATACTTTTCTGCTAGGAAAGGGAATCCAATTTTATTGCATCTGCTGAGATGTTTTTGTTTGTTTGTTTCTTGATACCAGGCTGCTATACAGTCTCCCATGTGCAACTCTTCTGAAATCTGAACATTAATCCTTATACTAATATATTAATATTGAAATGGGAATTGTCATGATTCTAGTGTGTTTGTAAAATAGAATCAGATGAATCCGATGAGTACAATTTCAATAAAGAGAGGAAACAGTAATAACTTATTAACAGGCAGGATTAAAAGATAGATATGAAAAATCAAGAAACAATGGACTTGAAATCTTAACTGGGAAGATTCCACAGTGAAAACAGAGAACAGAATCAAATGCTGTTTATAAGTGCCAGTGCTCAAGTAGGAGAGTGAAATTGCAGAAAATTTGCTTAAATCTAAATTTATCAGTGTTTATACAGCCACAAAACAAACATGAGAGCTTACATTCCCACCCCCTCTCATTATTATGTTTTTCTATTTGTTCCATCAGCAGGGATTTGCTATAGTCATCCATCAATTACCCGATGGGAAAACAAAGTCTCAGGACTGGGTGGTGGTTGGGTGGTGATGCAGCTGGTTAAGTGCACACATTACAGTGCAAACATTACAGTGCACAAGGACCCACATTCAAGCCCCTGATCCCCGTCTGTGTGTGTGTATGGGGGGGGTTTTCATAAGTGGTAAAACAGGGCTGCAGGTATCTCTCTGTCTCTTCCCCTCTCAGTCACTCCCTTCCCTCTCAATTTCTCTCTGTCTCTATACAATAATGAAATTTTAAAAATAAATAAATAAATAAATAAATAAAAAGAAAGAAAGAAAGAAAGACTTGGGGCGTGGCAGTGGCACACTCCATTAAGCACACATACTACTAAACACAATGATCTGGGTTCCAGTCCCTGACTCTCCACCTGCAGGAGGGGATACCTCACAAACAGCAAAACAGGTGTGCAGGTCTCTCTCTCTCTCTCTCCCTCTCTCCCTCCCCCTCCCCACTCAATTTATCTCTGTCCTCTGTCCTATTCAATAAAATGAAAAAAAAAAAAAAAAGGCCACCAGAAGCAGTGGATTGAAAGTGGCAGCACTGAGTCCAAGCCATAACCCTAGAGGTAAAAAAAAAAAGAAATAAAAAAGAAAGAAGGAAGGAAAGAAGAGAGGAGAAGAGAAGAGAAGAGAAGAGAAAAGAAAAGAAAAGAAAAGAAAAAGAGAGAGGAAAAGAAAGACAGAGGTGGTTATGGAACCTAAACTTAGATTGTTGGCATGGCAAAGTAGGCACGCTGTCCAGGTGAGTTATCTTACCAAATCCTTAATACAAGAGAACTTAATAGTCTTCATAGATTATAGGGTTATATGCAAGGATAATATGAAAATATTAATATTATAAAATAAACATGAATGTATGAAGTATTATGTGATTGATGATGTGATTGATAATCCAAACCGTGCAGACCTAACTGGCAGTTGGAAATTAAGTAGTATCATTCTTGGGTTTTATTTTTAATATAATTTCTATATTATGACATTTTGGCAAGTTACTATTTCAGGCTGATTTAAGAATACTTAAACAGGGAAATAAAGATGGGCCCACTATGAGTAAGGTGAAAACATTGAGACTGAAAAGGAGCAAACATTTCTATAGGGCTGATGCAAAATGGAAGAAAGGCATCCACAAATGCGGAGAATCAATCAGGATTACTTTCTATTCAGTGGTTTGGAGTATTAGCGATTAATGTTTGCAGAGCTAGTGTGAGGGTGTTTCTTCCCTGGCACGTGCTCTCTGGGCTGGAGAGCGCTCCACTGGAGCCAACCTGGGCTGCTGCTTACTCAGCAATGCGGGAAAGGAACCAGAGCGGGAACGCAATGCAATGGAGCGGGAACGCAATGCAGTGGAGCGGGAACGCAATGCAGTGGAGCGGAACGCAATGCAGTGGAGCGGGAACGCAATGCAATGCCTTTATTGATCAGAGACAACACCTTTATATATATCTTTAACCAGAAGTGGCAAGTGGGAAAAGGAAATGGCTAGGAGAGGGGGTGGAGAAAAGAGCTCGAAGGTAGAAAGCTTTCATAGCAGCTGTTGTGAAGGTTCTTTATTTATTTATTATTTTTTTATTATGTTTTAATGTTTTACATTCAACAGTAAATACAATAGTTTGTACATGCATAACTTATTCCCCAGTTTCCCATTTAACAATACAACCCCCACTATGTCATTTATCATCCTTCATGGACCTGTATTCTCCCCACCAGTGGGATTAACCAATACCCTGCAGGCAGGGCGGGTCTCAGGAAAAACAATGATCATGTAAATAGACAATAACATCAGCGCAGGGGGGCTGCCCAACAAATATTAGGATCAAGTCACAATGCTATGAGTAACAGGGCATAGTAAAATCCAGAAGAAATTATCACTTAATGGCCAACATTTCTCTCCCACACTAAAGATAATGGATAAATTCCCATGCAGAAACTGTATAGCTCAGAGGTGGAGGTCAGGTGTCATTGTCCCATGTAGTAGATAGGGTGTGGGTGTAGCCTTACAGACAGCCTTATGCAGACAGTGAAATGGAAAGCAAGGGGTAAACTAGCCCAAGGCAGATATGAAGAATCCAACAGCCAAATGTGTTATAAATGAAAACAACAACAAAACTCAGAGGGTTTTTTAAAGGTTAAAGATTACAGAATGGTCAGTAGTTCTTAGAATTCTAATTCAGATGCACCTCATCCAAAAGGCCAAGTTCTTTCCGCTAATATCATATTTCTTTAGTATGTAGAATCTGAAATGAACTATGAAAGGCGCTGCTGGCAAAGATGGAGACAGACATAAGAGCCAGTAGGAAGGACAGAAAACATGAGCTGTGATTGAGACTGAGAAGTAAATGATTGTTTTTCAGTGCATTGTACTCTGCGACTCAGCAACCAAATTGATGATGGCATTAAACCATGGAAAAGGATTGGGGGGGGGGGGGGCGTGTTAGGGGATGGGGGGGGGAGAACTCGCTCTTGGAGAGAACAAACTTCCTGTATTATGAAAGGATGTGACTGCAAAGAAACAGAAAGTGGTTACTAATAGAGACAATGGAGGAAATTTTCAGAGTGAAAAGAGTGTCTTGATTACATATTGTCACAAAAATCAAAGGAAAAAAGAATCTGAATATGTTTTTAAAATGCCTAACCTCATAGTCAGGAAAGCCTTACTAATAAAGAAAGGTATAACCATTTTACTTCTCTTTGTTCTTCTCAACTTTTCGGGTCTGAAGCAATTTTCTTCTCTATCCCATTCTCATTATGTGTATCAGTGTGGAATGTTGATTTTCAATATTCAATATTTCAATTTTCAATATATCAGTATTCCAATTTAGAAAGAGATTCTGAAATATTCTATTTTCAGGGGCCGAGTGGTGGTGCATGTGGTTAAGTACATATATTACAATGTGCAAAGACCCAGGTTCAAGCCCCAGGTCCCCAGCTGCAGGAGGAAGAAGCTTTTCAAGTGGTGAAACAGGGCTGCAGGTGTCTCTCTTCCTCTCTATCTTCCCCTTCCCTCTCGATTTCTGTCTCTATCTAATAAATAAATAAAAACAATAAAATGTTTAAAATAAATCTTCTATTTTCACTAGTGACACACAAAGGATGAAGGGTAATATAACAGTTGTATCTTTAGTAAATAATTGATTAAAAATAGGATGTAAATACTGGAAAACAATAATTTTATAACTTGATGTCTCTTGAGCCAGAGTGTCCTGCTTCACCCCTTACCATAAAATATGAAGCTTGTGTGATCAACTACTATTTCCAACAGTCCCAGGTTATTTCTGCTTGATAGGAGTGAAAGCAGGGGTAGCTTTTCCTGTTGCTGTTTAACACTAGTTAGTCATTTATTCAGTAATACACCAACCTATTGATTAGTGAAAACTTTTACGATTTATGACAGCGAAAACCACTTAGCTTTTTAGTGTTCAGTGAAGTACCCCCAAGGTCCTTGAACCTTGTTTGCAAATTACTGTCCTTACACTACTTGTTTTTGTATACATGCAACAATTTCTTACTTAAACCTTGGGAATTGGCTTCATATAGGTTTTTTTTTTTTTTTTATGCATCTCTGTGACTGACTAGTCCTTTGTGGAATCTTCAAAAAAAGATTTATGTTGAGTAGTCAGTCAGTAACCTAAGAGGTAGGAATAAATTGTTTCATGAATCAAACCATGTGTGTCAGTGAGAACACTTTCATGCTGTTCCTTTTCATTACCTTCTAGAGTTGATGATTTACAATGTAATCCCCACCCCACTCCCCCTGTTGCAGGACAAGAAGCAAATTGATATTCTCTTGCAAATAGCTGCAGCAGTATTTGTTTAAAGATATCTCTGTATTGTGGTTTGAATATCTTGAAGAGTCAAGTTTCCTTCCCACTAACTGCTACATTTGGTTGTTAATTAATCTGATTTCAAACAGTAAGGATATGTTTAGTATCTGTCAAGAAATGAAGCAAAACCTAGAAAGGGGTTCAGAAAATTATTATTTCCTTTTTTTAGTCTCTAGAAAATATGTTTGCTCCATCAACCATAATTTGGCTTCTTTTAGATTTTTATTTGGTTATTTATTTATTTATATTTGGTCATTGTCAGGATGTTACTGTTCCAGACTGACGAAAGAGAGCAAGACTGCAGCACCAAAGCTTCCTCTGTTGTAGTGAGGACTGGGCTTAAAGCCGGTTTACAAGCATCTCAAAGTGAGCATGCTATCCAGATAAATGACTTTGCCGGCCTTTATTTGGTTTCTTTTCATACTACCTGCATGGGATTTGGCTCTGTGTTGTTTTATATTTTCTGCCCATTTCTATGAATATGATTATTTTATTGTGTAGTCCAAATAAACTTTCTCCAAGTCTTCCTTAGAATAGTGAATAAGAGGGAGTCTGGCGGTAGCACAGCAGGTTTAGCGCAGGTGGTGCAAAGCACAAGGACCAGTGTAAGTATCCCGGTTCGAGCCTCCTCCTGCAGGGGGAGTCACTTCACAGACGGTGAAGCAGGTCTGCAGGTGTCCATCTTTCTCTCCCCCTCTCTGTCTTCCCCACCTCTCTCCATTTCTATCTAACAACGACAACAACAATGAAAAACAACAAGGGCAACAAAAGGGAAAATAAATAAATATATATAATAGTGAATAAGAGAAATTACATCAGAAAAAAAAATAATGACTTTCTCCAAAAGTTAACTTTTTTTCCTCTGTCACTCTTTATCTTGGGAATCAATTCTACCATTTGAAGTTTAGCTTAGTTTAGATTTATGCAAACCATCCAATACACAAAACTGATGTGCCATCAATCCCACGCAAAGTCACAAAGTAAACATTTCACATCATCTGCTCTGAGACGCTATTAACAGTCTAAGAAATCCAGGTGTGGATGCAAAGGTGGCCTGAATGAACTCTGGTTCACAAGTCTCCCTTTCTGCATTTCCTCTCTTGGAGCCTGTACACAATTTAAACAGTAGTTTCTGCTCCGTTTTTAGAAGCATGTTCTGCTTACATTCACAGTAGCATTTGGTTTTGAACAGTGAACTTGAATCCAGTGATTAACCTTGCATAAAATATTTTAATTCCCTATTAGGACAAGGGACCTGGTTCCTGGTTATGCCCAGAAGTTTGTCCAACCAGTCTCATACTTTCAGCTTTGTCTAACCTTTTGTCTCTATATTCTATTTCTAATCCATGGAAATGATTTTTTTTGTTTGTTTTTGTTTTTTGCTTTGGACATAAGCAGAAAGTTTTCTCATTTTCTGCTTAAATGGCATGTTCTCTGTGTTTGGAACAAACTATTATTTTCAAAGTGCAATGCTGTATTCCTGAATTTTTGTTCTTATTGTGCACTTTGTTTTTTCCTTTTTTTTTTTCCCTCCTCCCCCCCCCCCACTGCTCTGGGTTTTGACTTTTCAGATAATTTTCCACCAGGGTCACCGATGGGGCTCTGTGCCTACATAAAGAATCCACCACTCCCAGTCGTCTTTTTTTTTCTTTTCTTTCCTTTCTTTTTATTTGATAGGGCAGAGAGAAGCTGAGAGGGGAGATGGAGGTAGAGAGGGAGATAGACATCCACAGCACTGCGTCACCACTGAGGAGGCTTCTTCCTTTCAAGTGGGGACTGGGGCCTTGAACCTAGATCCTTACACATGGTAAATGTGTTCTCAACCTGGTGTTCCATTACTCAGCACCTCTGGACTGACTTTTTCCGGGTAAAATCAGAAAGATGAGGGGGTCAGGTGGTGGCGCGCCTGGTTAAGGACACATAATACTAAGTGCAAGGACTTGTGCAAGGATCTGGATTCAAGCCCAACCTCCCCTCCTGCAGGGGGTGTGCATCACAAAAGGCAAAGCAGTTCTGTAGGTGTCTTTCTATCTCCCTATCTCCCCCTCTTCTTTCAATTTCTCTCTGTCTTATCCAACAAAATAGAAAAATAGCCACAAGGAGCAGTGGATTCATAGTGCAGACACGGAGCCCCACCAATAACCCTGAAGGCAAAACACACAAACAACAATGACAACAAAACAGAAAGAGAGCAAAGCAAGAGAACTTGCTCTAGTATTGTAGAGGCCAGGATTGAACTTGATTCTAGTTGATAGAAAGCAGGCCCACTATCCTGGTAAGCTATTGCTGTTCCCTCCTGAAATTACTTCTAGGACTGTAACTATGACCCTAAGAGTCCATGAAACATAAATGTACACCAGAAACAATCTGAACGTGTTAATTTAAGAAAAGCACACACCTTCTACTCAATCTAAACAAAGCTTTTTTCTATTAGATGACTTAAAGTACCTCCATTTCACCCTCATCAAAATTATGATAAAAAGAGTATGCATTTCAAAAATTTATCGCTAAGAATATATTAAGGTAGGTGAAGTCTTTATAATATTGCCTATTCTAACAATAAAACTAAACTTGTTACTTATTCATCATCATGTAAAATAGTTCTAGTTTCTGTATGTAGAATATTAAGTTAAGTATGTAGAATATTAAGAACATTAAGAAATTGTATTTTGGGAGTCCAGCGGCAGTGCAGCGGGTTAAGCACAGGTGATGCAAAGTGCAATGACCCGCGTAAGGATCCCGGTTCGAGCCCCCAGCTCCCCAACTGCAGGGGAGTCGCTTCACAAGCCGTGAAGCAGATCTGCAGGTGTCTTTCTCTCCCCCCCTCTTTCTTCCCTTCCTCTCCCCATTTCTCTCTGTCCTATCCAACAACATCAGTAACAACAATAACTACAACAATAAACACAACAAGTGCAACCAAAGGGAATTAATAAATAAGTAAATAAATAAATATAAATAAATACTGAAAAAAAAGAAATTTTATTTTGTGGGGCCGGGTGGCGGCGCACCTGGTTGAGCGCACAATGTTCAAGGACCCGGATTTGAGCCTCCGGTCCCACCTACAGGTAGAAAGCTTTGCTAGTGGTGAAGCAGTGCTGCAGGTGTCTCTATGTCTCTCCCCTTCTCTATCACCTTCTTCCTCTCGGTTTCTGGCTACCTCCTTTTTTAAAAATCCTTATTTATTTATTGGACAGAGACAGCCAGACATCAATAGGGAAGGGGAGATAGAGAGACACCTGCATCCCTGCTTCACAACTTGTGAAGCTTTCCCCCTGCAGATGGGGACCAGAGGCTCCAACCTGGATCCTTATGCACTGCTACATGTGCACTCAACCAGGTGCACCACCACCAGGTCCCTATATCTGACTATCCCTAGCCAGTAAGTAAATAAAGACAATAATTTTTTAAAAAAAAATGAATTGTATTTTGAGTTAAGGGATACATGTGAATCAATTAAAAAGTGATACAGTTATTGTACCATATAATACTATAAATACAATTTTATCAAATTTAAAATTTTAAGAATTCATAGATGATTTAACTTATAAGGATTGGATAGGAATGCCATGGATATGACTACGGTAAAAACATCTAAAAGTTAACAGAAAAGCTTCGACTTGAATGATTTTTTTTTTCAATGAAAGATAGTTTCAGGTTCTTTAGTGTAATAATGATAAAGTGAAAACGGTATTTTGGCAGGATATTTAAAGGTAGTTACACTTAATTTGATAGACCATAGACCTAATTTTTGTGTCCTACTAGTTTTCAAGTTTACGTTTCCAAGAATCTCTTCATCTGCAATAGGATTGAGCTGATCAGTTAATCAGTCAAACACAAGCTGTCGCTAAAGGAAGAAAGGAGTACACTGGATTTGACTTCTGATCCAACAGTGGAAACTCTGATCACTTTTTTTTTTCACTTATCAAAAGTGAGAAATACAGGGTCAGAGATACAGCTTCATTTAAAGTCATATTATCACCAATATTTCCTATTTCTTATGCAACATTTACACATTTTGTAAAGAATACTGCTTCCAAGGAAAACACCAAATCATTATAAATAAAGCATAGTTGGTACTAGGAGCTTAAATAAATACATATGAGCCTAATAAAAGAGAACATGTAAGCATTTTATTAAGCCTATAGCCAGTAGTTTAGTAATTAAAGAAAACATATTTTAAACTTGTTAGAACTGAAGAAACATGAAGCCGTATTGATAACAAGTAGAATTTTGTTGTAGCAGAATTTTGTTGTATGTCCTTGAGGAGTGTCTATGTTACAAGATTAATTCTGAAAGACCACCAGGTGTAGCTGTAACGAGAGTGACACTATTAGAGCTCCACAGTTACTTTCAGATTTTATTTCATAACTGAATTTATTATTCTAAAATATTTATTTTCCAGAATTATACATTTAAAAAAACCCTAGCCAGAGAATTCAGGAAAGAATGAATGAATAAGAAGTAACTAATGAAGCCATTCCCAAATTCCAGATGGATACAAAGTTAATTTGGTGTTTCTAGTCCTACCATCTGTTCTTTTTTACTTATTTTAAGCATTACACCTTTACATACCTTCAAATCAGGAAATGAAGAGTCAGGTGCATTTATAATGAAACATTTTATTTATGAAAAAATATTTAAAAGCATGATTTTCTTTTATAATTATTGGTGGAATCTGTGGATGTTAAAGATATGCAAATGTGTCTAGCAAATGAGAAGTAACCAGGCTTAGAAAACATCAAGAAATAGGAGCAGAGAGAAAAACAATATAATTGTAGTAAATCCTGTAATGTCATGCTCAAGTCATTAGTGTTGTTTTAAATTTTTGTTCATGGTGGTTTGCTATTACTTTGAATAGAGGTTGAAACTTTTTAAGTTGGCATAGAAGATTAAGTAGTGCCCCCAAAAGTCCACGTCTACCTAGATCACCTGATTATGACTTTATTTGAAAAAAAGATTTTTAAAGATGTATCTCAAAGTAGACACCTAGATATAGTCATACTGGATTGAGGTGGGCCCTAAATTTCATTACTGTACACCTTATAGTAACAGGAAAGGACACAATGAACTACAAGGCATAGAGAAGGTATGTGTGTCAAGTCAGAGTAATCACTAAATGTCTCTGTATAGTGTGTTTCTCTTCGTCTTCTCAAGTCTTATTCAGTCACACTGCCAACTCATCAGAAATGGCTAAGTCACTGATAGAGAAATGCAAATATACTGCTGGTGGGAATGTAAATTGATTGGCCCAATCAAAGTGTAGAATAGTCTGGAGAACTAGCAGGAGGCTAGCAATGGGCCTCCCCTATGACTCTATAACTTGGACTGGATTGCTGTATTGCACCAAAGCAAGCGACTTGAACAAGGGTAGTGGTTGGGAGGCGTATGCGGCGGTGAAGGAGGACATAAGGTAGAGGTAAAAGTGTTATGCATAAAAATGAAAAATTTTACTTACGTATCAACAACTGTATTTACTGTGAACCATTAATCACCCCCCCAATAAAAACAGAAAATGGCATCATTTTTACTTGCCCAATGTTCCTTAACTTAAAAGATTTATTCTTCCTGTGAATTGATAGTTCTTAATATTTAACCCAGTGATTTGGTATCTAGTTACATAGGGCTAGCAATAATTTGTGAACATATCTTTTTAAAATACAAACTAATGTATATAAAAATATAATCTCTGCTAGATTTAATCTCATTCCATGTTTAACCATCATCTTAATGAACTTCTCTGTTCCAAACTCTTGGAAACAGAGTTGGCAGTCAGCTGAGGTCAAGAACAAACACCTCATCACAGACCCCTGCAAGCGTCAACCCGGCTTTGACCTAGCACGTTATGATTGGGCCCTCCTCAATCGCTATCAAACAGGCCATGGCCGGTGCCCCGCTATGTTCCATCGCTGGGGAGCCAGAGACGACCCGAACTGCCCCTGCGGCTACAGACAGACTATGACCCACATAGTCAACGACTGCTACCTCTCCAGATTCAAAGGAGGTCTCGAAACTTTACATCAGGCTCAACCTGACGCTGTTGACTGGCTACGGAAGAAGGGCAAACGCTAGAAGAAGAATCTTAATGTCAGTCACTTGGGCACTTGTAGTTTTATTCCAAGACATACAGATGAGGTATACCTGAAGACTGGGTGAGGGCAGCTGGGGAAATAGCTCACTTTAAACAGTGTGCTGCTTTTACATGTGTATGACCCAGGTTTGAGCCCAATCCCTACAACATGGAGCCCCATGTTCCCACCTACAGAGGGAAAGATTTTGTGCGTGGTGTAGCAGTGTTCCAGGTGTCTCATTCTCTATCATTCCTTTCTAGCCTCTCAATTTTTGGATGTCTCCATCAAATAAATAAATAAAGATAACTAATTAATTAATTAGAATAAAATGGCAGTGAGCAAGATTCTCCAAGCTTGTTAAACAACAAACATGTGTGGTCCAGGAGGTGGTACAGTGGATAAAGCACTGGACTCTCAAGCATGACGTCCTGAGTTCAATCCCTGACAGCACATGTACCAGAGTGATGTCTGGTTCGTTGTCTCTCCTCATATCCCTCTCACTAATAAATAAATAAAATATTTTAATAATAAAAACATGCAGAAGAGTGAAACTGAATGATTTTATCGCACCAGAAACAAAGGTCAACTCCAAATGGATCAAGGACCTGGATGTTAGATCAAAATCTATCAAATACTTAGAGGAAAATATTGGTGGAACACCTTTCCATCTAAACCTCAAGGGCATCTTTGATGATACAAACCCAATTGGTTTGTATCATCAAAGAACAAATCAATGGGACAACATAAAATTTAAAAGCTTCTGCACAGCAAAAGAAACCATCACCCAAACAAAGAAACCCCTCCCAGAATGGGAGATTTTTACATGTCATACATCAGACAAGAGGCTAATAACCAAAATATATAAAGAACTCACCAAATTCAGCAACAGAAAAGCAAATTACCCAATCCAAAAGTGTGGAGAGAATATGAACAGAATATTCACTACAAAAGAGATCTGAAAGGCCAACAGACATATGAAAAATTGCTCCAGGTCAGAGAAATGCAAATAAAGACAACAAAGAGATACCACCTCACCCCTGTGGTCATACATCAAAAATGACAGCAGCAACAAATGCTGGAGAGGTTGTGGGGAAAAAAGGAACCCTGCCTACTGCTGGTAGGAAGTAAATTGGCCCAAACCCTGTGGAGAGCAGTCTGGAGAACTTTCACAAGGTTAGAAATGGACCTTCCTTGTGACCCAGTAATTTCTCTCCTAGGGATATATCCTAAGGACTCCATAACACCCAACCAAAAAGATATGTGTATACCTACATTCACAGCAGCATAATTTGTAATAGCCAAAACCTAGAAGCAACCCAGGTGCCCAACAACAGGCTGAGAAAGTTATAGTATATGTACTCAGTGGAATACTACTCAGCTATTAAGAATAATAAACCCACCTCCTCAGACCCAACTCATCTTGGATGGAACTAGAAGGAATTATGTTAAGTGAGGCAAGTCAGAAAGAGAAAGATTAGTATGGGATAATCCCAGTCATAAACAGAAGTTGAGAAAGAAGGAAAAAAAGGGAAATGAAAAATAGAACTTGACTGACCTTGTAGTATTGCACCAAAATAAAAAACTCTGGGTGGAGGGTGAGGGTTTATTTTCGGCTTCACTATAGGGGGTTGAGGGTAGGGACACAGACCTTTGGTGGCAGGAATGGTGTTAATATACACTTCTATTAACTTATACTCTTACAAATCACTATTTAATCAATCTAAGAAGGAAAAAATAGATTGAATGTCCTGAACTTTTTGATCCATAGACCACCAGTTCTGAGTATATATTCCTTCAATCTAAGCATGTAAGGTTTCAAATTGGTAACCAGATTGAATTTTAACAGTGGGCTTAAATTGTTAGTACATTTCTAACAATGACTCTTTTTTTTTGAAATATTAAATCACCTATAATCTTAGACCATGGATACCAGAAGCAACTGTTTGTGTCACTATATAAAATACAGCTAGATGTAAATAGCATTAAATGGCATAAATCAACGTAAAATCTTGTATGACATAGCAAATCCTAAGGATGGAATTTTCAAAGTAAACCAAATTCCCAAGTAACTTGGTTACAATAATAAGTATCTATTGCCTTCTTAAACTCTAAGACAGCAAGAACCTTCTACATTTTCTCTATAAAACCCATATTTCTCCCAGTCCTGGAACATTTGGGGTGTGGCTCGTTTCCCTGCGTACTTCTCTTGATTCCTAACATTTGATACTGCACCTGCTGAGCTCAGTACTGAAACCAGTACCACGCCAACACATTTCATTTTGGATTGTGTCCAGAGTCGACAGGCATGGAATAGGAAACTTTCAGCTCCAGTACTCTGGTGAGACCATTCCCAGCGCTTAGGAGCCCCCAATTCCATATTGGGTGGTTTGTTTCCTAACAAAGCCACAGAACCTAGATATAGACCAGGGCCCATGAGATAGGGCACATATATGTACACATGTATTCTTAAGTTAGAGGAAAATATATACCTTAAAGCAAAAGTGCATAATAATTTGCAGTGACTCAATAAGTACAACAAGAAACCAGAAAGACCTAAAAAAGACAATAGCAAGTACCTAATGAAATAGTTCCTATGTAGATTTAGACTCCCTCCTCACCTACTTCCTATTTCACTTTCCTCAATCACTCCACAGCTAACCTTGTCAAAGTAAGGACTAGAAAAGCTAGATAAGGGCAAGAGACTGGCATACTGAAATCTGAAAAAAAAAAAAATCAGAAACAATCTCTAAGACTTTGCCAGAACTATGGTGGTTACCACAGGGAAGATGAAGGAACAGAATTCTGATAGTAGCAGTGGAATGGAATTATACACTTTAACCCTACAATCATGTAACCTACTATTACTCACAAAAAAGAAAAAAGGAAAGAAAGAAATGAAATTGGAAATTCTGAACTGATTAAAGATGAAATTTAAGACCTGATACTATTAATGTAATATTCACAGGAAACATATAGATTAGCTTCTTAATAGTAGACTGCCTATGATTTTTTTTTAAATTTTATACCAAAAGCTAACACATAAAAGCAAAAGTAAAGAGGTGGGACTACATCAAACTAAAAAAATCCTTTTCAATAAAGGAGATCATCAACAGAATGAGAAAACAACCTATGAAATTAAAAAATACTTATTTGTATATCATTTCTCCTATGGTCACAGTGCCCATAGTATGTGAAGAATTCAATAGCAAAGTCAAACAATCTGTTTAAATGATAAGCAGAGGAACTGAATAGATATTTTCTCTAGAAGGCATCATATAAGTCAACAACAGGTACATGAAAAGAAGTTCAAATTCTCTGTTTAAGGAAAAGCAAATCCAAATTACAATGACATTATCTCACTCTTGCAACAACGGCAAAAAGATAAGAAAAACAAATGCAAAGCTCAGTGAAGAGAAATGGAAATATTTAAGAGCTGTTACAGGACTCCAATAGGTACAAGAGAGTTCACGAGGAAAGAACATGTTAATTGGGAGTTGGGCGGTAGCATAGCAGGTTAAGGGCAAGTGGTGCAAAGCAAAAGGATCCTGGTTCAAGCTCCAGCTCCCCACCTGCTGGGAAGTCATTTCACAGGTTGCAAAGCAGGTCTACAGGTTTCTAACTTTCTCTCCCCCTCTCTGTCTTCCCCTCCTCTCTCCATTTCTCTCTGTCCTATCTAACAATGATGACATCAATAACAACAACAATAATAATTACTACAACAACAATAAAAAACAAGGGCAACAAAAAGGAAAATAAAAAAAGAACATATTAATCTTGAAGAATATACTGCTGTATATTTCCTAATGTAGACAGTAAATATTAAAATCTATCATTTCAGTTAACCAGCACCTATAATAATAATGTGCAAATGTAATTGATATTTTAAATGAGAATACCATGCTTTCATATGAAGAAATTTCTGCTCTTGATAATACATTCATATTTTACATTTAATTATTAACTTTGGCTTATTAAATAACATTTTGTTAATTCAAATCATTACTCTCTATAACATTAAATATGTCTACCAATAACATAAGTTTTCATATGACAATAAAAAGTCTGATTTATAGCTAGAGTTTAAGACTGAGGTAGGTCAATTATGATCCCTGAACCAAACCTGGTCAACTAATTATTTTCTTGAGTCATATCTGTTTTGAAGTGACTTATGTGCTAGAATGTTTATGAGTTGAAAGAGTCAAAAGTAATATTTCATGAACATGAACACTATATACAGTTCAAATTTTACTGTATATTAATTATATCTGAAGACAAGCTATGTGATTCATTTTTATAATGTCTATGACTATGGTGGTAATTTCAGCAGAGAATATATGCTTCACAAAGCCTAAAAGTTGAGTAATTGACTTTTTATATATATAAAAAAAACAGAATTCCTCTCCTGGAGATATAGCCAAAGGAAGCAAAGTCATCTATCCGAATAAGATCTATGCATATCTATCTCCATAGCAGGAAAATGTGTAATAGCTCAAGCTTGGAAGCAACCCAGATGCCCAGCGAAAGATGAACAGCTAAGAAATCTGTGATTGAATATATGTATTGAATATATATAATTATATATATACATATATATATATATTCACACCTCCTGAAAATAATGAAATAATCCCCTTTGCCTCATCTTGGATGGAACTTGAAGGCATTTTGTTAAGTGAGGTAAAGCCAAAAATACCTGATGATCTCCTTATGTGAAACTTAAAAAATATTGACGAGAAAACACAAAATGAAATTTGGGCTGGCTGTGGTATATTGTAGCAAAGTAATGTATTCTAGGGAAGTTCGGAGAAGTGAGGGGGTGGAGAAGACTGTGGAGTCCTGTTACATGATTGTGAGAAAGGACCTAGGTTGGGGGGGGTGACAATAACTGGCAGACACTTATCACAGAGAAATGAGAATTTGCACCCATGTGCCAGCAACTGTAATATTATCTTCCCTTCAACAAAGTAATGTAAAAATATAACAAAAAGGAGAAAACCTTTTCTTACTCAAATGTCTGAGAAAATAAAACACAATAAATGAGCTTTATGAAATAGATTTTAAATTTTAAATAGCTATCATTTATGTGCAATTAAATCAGAATATCCTACGTTCCAGTCATATACATTTCCTAGACAATTAAATATATATTGATTGTAAATGGGAAAAGACTAATTTTTCCACAACAGCACTAGATCAAATCCACAAAATACAACTACTAGCTCACTGGTCAGGAAAAAACTTGCTTGTCTATTCAGTAAATAGAATGAGAGTATACATTACGGGAATCTAAATTATTTTTCTAAACAAATGTTAAGGCAAGAAAATCCTTCAGAACTATTAAGTCTACCCTAAATAGTAGCTTTATTTTCATTTTTGCTTATATTTTGCAATTAGAGGCTATCTGAGCACAACCTCTTGATACTGAGAAAAGTACAAAATTTCTTTAAAAATAAAAGGGCACAATTTCTAATAAGTATTCTGAATCATTTTGTATTCTTTTAATGATTACAAGTTTTACATATGTATCTAAGCTACATCAAATGAGAAATTATTCTGCATAAATGTGAAAAGAATTTTAAGTAAGGACTGCTGTTGTTGGTCCATTTTCCACTATACTATTATCCCGTACTATCACACACATATAAACTTTTTTTTTAATCTTTTTGTTGCCTAAGTCAATGACCAGGAACTGAAGAATGCCCTTATTTCTTATTTATAGGTCACTTGCTTTTTTTGGTTTGCATATAAAATGAAAGCTTCCTTAAAATTCCTTTTAAAAGTTGATACATTTGGGAATCAAAGCATTTTACATGAAATGGAGATATCTCTAAAAATAGGGATGTTTTCACTATGTGTGCGATTTGGTTCTTTTTCAGTCTCAAGTCTAGATTTGTAGGTGACCTTAATCAAATTGCTAATTCTTTCCTCATATACTGTACATTCCTCTAGCAGATTTTTTTTCTTCAGCATTTATAATGGGCTAGGTACGGTGAGAGTATTACATAGAGTAAAAATATGTATAGATGTAAGTGTACTCTCAAATATCTCATAAATATAAATAACATTAATCATATGTACAAATAACTATATGGTAGAAAAGAATAAGTACTCCTGGGATACGTACAGATAAGATACCTTGAAAGTCCAGAAG